>NW_022147577.1:526805-698044 GCF_002938485.1 Sitophilus oryzae | reverse complement strand
CAATTTGTATTTATTGACGATTTTGTGCATGTGCAGGTTGTCAAAATTTTTTCCGAAAATTTGTGTGCTTTTCCGTGTTCCCATAACTTCTTCATTCTCATTAATTTTATATGGTTATATGGTCTATTTTTAATGGGAAATTTTTGAGAAGGAGCAATTTTTAAGAGAGATGAGATGAACTTACAATTAATTTTAAAAAATTACATATTTGTATTTTCAGATGTTTTTAATAATATTGAAATAGTTGAACTTAATAATTCATATTTAAGTAATGTGCTTAAGTAAATGGGGTTATCGAACTCAAACTTATGGGGATGAGAAAAGCAAAATGAAATTTTACACGTGCCAATTTTAAAAAAAGTTAACGATGTTTTTTTTTTTTTTTTTATTTTGTTTATGCTAATTGTCTTACATGTAGTTTTTGCGAAGAAATATTTCATTTATTTTAAAAGTATTTAAAAAAAAAAAAAAAGTTAAAAATAATTTTTTAAATAAGTATATAAGCACCTAATATAAATAATTTTTGATTTCAATTTTTTATTATATTTTCCTTTCCATTACACTGCATGCTTAGAAATTAATAAATGTTTATATTTCATTGATTTTAAAATTTGTGTTTATGATAACAAATTAGTTCTGTTAATTATTATTATTTAATAAACCAAACGTTGGCCACACACAAAAAATTAGAGACTATATTATTTTTAAATAGGATCTAAATATATAAATAATTTTGACACTAATTTGCTTTGTTTATATTTTGCCTACTACTTAAAAAAATATTTATATTAAATGATCTTAAATTTTGTTATATATATAAAAAAAAAAAAAAAAAAAAAAAAAAATTATATTATTATTAAACCAGTCTTTGCTTAAAACACATTTAAAAATCATTTTCCTACATCCAAAATTAACAAAGTATTATTGCAGTGTAACAACAGAGTATTAAATAAAAAGATCCCTAACTAACTAAAGCCAAACATAATATTTCTTTGCTAATATCAATAATACCAAAATATTATTTTTTTATGTTTTTAAAATGTTGTATTTTCTGTGTAAATATACTAGCACCTCAATAAAAAAAATAATGTCTCCTTATCTATATCTGACAAAAAATCAAACATGCCGGCTTCTTTCATAGCATTGCCAACATTGGCACCGACCGCTGTCGGGTTTCTCGGAAAGAAACCTACGTCGCCGGCGACAACTAAAATTTCAGTTAATAATTTTATTATATCTATTTTTTTTTTTTAAAGTATTTTTTTTTTATGAATGATTTTATAAATGAATGGCTTTTGCTGCCGAATTACTACAATACAATATTTCAAGGCAGATGACGGATCTATTCGATAATTTTTATTCGAATAGTTTTCAACGAATGTTTTTTTACTAACTATCGAATTATTCGAATGAATTGCAACTATCGAATGTTTCGATAGTATTCATTCGATAGTTCCCACTACTAATAGAAACATAAAATATATTTTTTTAATCAGTATCCATTGATTTTAAATTCGTTTTTATAATAATTGTACAGGGTATACTTAAACAAATGAGTGCGAAAAGGAATAGGAGGTGTTTGTTATTTATAAAAAAAATTATTTAGTCTTTTCCTTGAAATTTGCTTATACAGAGTCAGCGAAATATACAAAATATGTAAATGCCAATCTCAACTTAAATCTAATTGATATAATTTTGATTAAATGCAATTCCAAAAATACTTGAAAATTAATCAAGGCATAAAATAAATCTATAAAAGCTAGATTTTGTAAAGCCCCATACTCCCTATTCGCTGATGCGGTTCGTCAATGCGTCGATTTGATGCGTCATGAACCATCAAAAGACCTAGATTTTAATTATGAACACAATGGACGAATTTCCAAACGAACTAATGAATCGCATCGACGAACTATACCAGGCATGCATGGACGCATTGACGCATCAAATCGAAGAATCAGCGCATAGTGAGTATGGGGCTTTACTGGCAACCACACACATCAAATTTCAAGTTTTTTGAGTGACTTTTTTTTGCAAAAAAATCAATAATATGATTTTGGTTCACCTTTAATTAAAAACTTTGTCGGGAAACGCTAAATCGAAAAATTGTATCTACAGTCTGTTGCATCGCCGACCTAAATATAGGAAATCCCATGTAAATTTTAAAAGATCTCCCTCTTATAATTAGAGTTAAACTTATTTTAAACTTTTTAAAGAACTTAAAATGAAGCAGCAAACGTGTTCTTTTTGAATGGTTTATACGATTGTTATCTTTGTTTGATCAGAACAGAATCACTTTAGTTGTCGGTTAATTTAGTATTTTTGTATTTTGTCCCCCATAACTCAAAAACGAATTCGTACAAACCATTCATAATGAACAATTTCCAGAATTTTAAGTTCTCTAAAAAGTTTCAAATATTATTTTCTCTAAAATAAAATGGGGATCTTTTATTCTTCATTTTTAAAATTTCCTTGTGATTTTCTATGTTCAGGTCTGCGATGCAACATGCAGTATATGAAAAAAACTAAGTTTTTGAAATATCCCTTACCTCCTAATGTTTTTTTTTACATCATTGAAGAGATGGGACTTATTTTGGATTCAAGTATTCGAAATACAGATATAAGATACAAAATACCTATTTTCATCTTATATTTGAAATATAAGATGAAAGTATTTAATTATGTAACATTTTTTATTAACATTAAACCTAAAATAGAACAAAATAAACATTCTATAAATAATATTTTTATTCTTCTGTGTCTATGGATTAAAGAAAAGCACCCATTTCATTCTTTTAAAATAAAACGGGCTGAAATGGGTGCCAAAGTCATTTAAAGAACATGTCAAAGATCTTGTCCTGACTGAAACACGTAAAATTAATCGGTATGAAAAACAAATATTGGACACTACAATGGTGGAATACATAAAAAAAGACAAAAGACCAATCTTATTACATGTTTTAGAAGACTTTTGATTCCTTTGTTGTAAGTAGCGGCAACATGGTGTCTACTGGCAGCATCGCTGGTTAGAAACACCGCAATATCTATGCGCAATATTTAAGTAATAAAGATATTCTCAGATTTACACGATTCTTGTTCATAATAATTATTAAGATAATATGGTAAAAATAACTTCAAAAAAAAACTGTTAAATCGAAAAGTACTTTTTTTTAAAGTATTTTGGAAAATACGTAGTATCTTAGATCTAGTATTCCAAATACCTTTTTCAATAGTATTTTGTAACTAATACCTCAAATACTTTGTCTCTTAGAGGTATCTAGTAACTTGTATTCCAAATAATTTTTATGAGGTATCTTGTACAGGGTGTCCCACTAAGAATAGCTCTCGGCTGTATCTCGGAAAGTAAGCTACAGCCTCGTAGCCGCTACAGCTAGTAGCGGCTGCGGAAAAAAATACTTATTACTAAAGAGGCTATGGGAAATTGCTGGAAATTATTTTCAAGTTTGTAGAACGACCGCTAGGGGGCGCAACTGCAACAAAAAATAAGAAAATGGAGTTTTTACACAATTTTGCCTAGATAAGATGTACTATAAGTAACAGCTTCATAATCTTCAGTATATTTTGAATATTTTTTGTTAGAGCCATTTTCCCCTATCTACCAAAATAAAGTGGTGGGGGAAGGTTAGATCTGTTTTTATTTGAATATTAATAACTCTGGACTGGATGATCGGAATCCAACACGCGAGGGCTCGTTTAAAAGAGCGTTTCTTACTCTATATTGTACCATATAAACAATAATAATAGGCTTTTGAACGTAGACGCTAGGGGGCGGTGTCTTACAATTTAACAAACATTGCGCGTTTTTTTCAAAAAAAATAAATGCAATAGTATATGTAATTTTAGCTGATAGTAAAGAGTAGTAAAAGCTTAAAAAGTTAGCGAAAACCGCATCTTCATATCTTCTTTCAAACCGAAGATATTAGCAAAATTATAATAAATACCAAAAAATAAGCCCTTAATTACCTTATTTTCACAACACGGTATCAGTAGCACTCTTATACTTTTCTATTCTAATCTAAAAATAAGATAGAAACAGTTAGTTTATTTTAAAATCGACGATATACCAGAATATCATAATATCAGATGTATTAATATCTAATAATTAAGATATTAATAATAGTGAACAAGAAACGATGATTCAGTGAAGTCATAGGCTTTGGAAAAAAGTTGCTTTTGACGTAATAGTAAAACGTCAAAGTGTTATTAGATCAACGTTATTTTGATGGTCTTAGCAGCGTTTTTTATCTTTTGATTGCTTTTTCAAAATGCCAACAACTTCAACTACTTCAAATAATAAAGGCATTATGAAAAAGTATTTAAAAGATAAAAAAACGCTATATATAGATAATAAATGGACGAAAACGACTGACACTGACAACAAGCATCTCTATTTGATATTTACTGGTAATCCGTGTTTTTGCATACCCTGCTACTTACTTTAGTGAGTAAAATGGAAAAATGTCAATTAAAACCAATATTAAATCATGTCATCCTATAAAATGTTGTTTCACGTGTAATAAGGAAGATAATGGAGTAAATAAAAGAACAAAATGTAAAAAAAAGATAAGGCTAAAATGTGATTTCAATTTTAACTTGATACTGTAACTGATCAACTCTACAGGGTATCACAAATTTTATTAAAAAAACACGTTATAATTGCTACACCCGGTATTAGTATAAAAAGGATTCCTATCAAAATACAATTAGTATAGCAACATTGTGGAAAGAATAACCTATCATTCAAAAAAACAATCGTCCAAATCGGATAAGTGGTTTTGACAAAAACTTAACTTAAACTTTTGGTTATTTTTTTGTGGTGCTTTAATTTATTGGGGAAGTGTATAAAGTGTAACTGAAAGCAATGTCTAAAAAACACAATTAAACTTAATAAAATATCCTAGCAACAGATTGCGGTAGTCATTTGTATCCATAGATAAAGCTTAATATTTAGTTTATAAAACATTCAACTTTTGATATCTAACCACAATTTTTCTTGACAGATGACAATCAAAGGCCAAAATGACATTTCTCGCAAATTTTGAATTATAATTAGTGGAAAAATTAAAAGTTTGTTAACTATTTCCGCTAATCGAAAACTACTACCACTAATTTCGACGTTCTTAATGAAGCTTTATAATTGCTATATTAGTTTTTTTTTACTTTTATTTGCAACATTGTAACACTATTTTAAAATAAAATATTAAAAAAAAAATAAATTTAACAATTTGCTCATACTAAAAATATAGCTATATTTTCAAGAAACCATTTTAGGCCATTCATTCAATAAAAAAATCTCCCAAGAAAAAAATACCAGCCCCTCCAACATATGCCCACTAACAAACTTTCCGATTGCAGCATCCGGCCCCAGCTTATCTCGTTGGCTGGTTC
Organism: Sitophilus oryzae; assembly: GCF_002938485.1. Classification (NCBI taxonomy): domain Eukaryota; kingdom Metazoa; phylum Arthropoda; class Insecta; order Coleoptera; family Curculionidae; genus Sitophilus; species Sitophilus oryzae. The sequence continues at coordinate 692,638 of NW_022147577.1, read as the reverse complement.
GGATAGAGGCAGGAGTAGCCCTGGAGACGCCGCCATGGCAACCGCAGCTCGCTTTGCAGCAGGAGGCGGTGGCAGTAGCCCGCCTACCCCCGGTCCTGCAACGTCGCCCCCTGCCCAATCTCAGCCAACCCAGCTCATCGTGCTGCCAGCCAGTTTACATCAGGTAATCTCGATACTGATAGACACCGTGCTGTGCTCTGGCACTTTTCTTTTCGTTCTCTCTATCACTTTTCCTTCTTCTTTGTTTTATAAGCGTCTTAATTGTTCTTTTAGTTCTGTTTAGTCTAGTTTTAAACAGTTCTTCTTTGTACGTGCAGGACAGATAAAAGTAGGTTTTCTTGACATCGTGGTGACGGTTTTTTTATTAAGGGAATTTTTATTTTTATGTCTGTTTTAACTTTTAGGGGACAGCGAGTGGAACTCTGGTTAATGGTGTACCTGTAATTGCCTTAGAGCAGACTGGAGACTCTAGTAACGAGAGTACTGGACCAGCTGACCAGGAAACTGAGTCTCAAGAAGATACTATTGCTACAACATCTCCACATTTTATCACAGTCACCGGTAAGTATAGAGGAATTTTTTACTGTTTCAAAAAAGAATGTTTATGACTCTGCTAACTTTCAATTTTATACTGGATTATTTTAAAGCATCAAAAAATATACAGGGTGATTTGAAAAAAAATCCCAAATGTATCTATTTTTATGTTATAGCTGTAGTTTTTACACTATACATCATATTTATTTGAATACTTACCTATTGGATTTGCCATAAAATTATATCATAAAATACAGGGTGTTTCAAAAAATATGTGTCATCTCTCGTGTGCCGATTTCTTACATAAAATAAAATTTATTTTTTATATCTAGTTTGCTTTGTTATATAGCTATAGGGGGTTAAAGTTTTAATTTTTTTTCAATTTATGATAATTTTCTTTCAAGTGCTTTTAGTGATTCAAATCAAATATTGAGGGTAAAAGTTACAATAAGTGCTACATATTTTAATGCTAAAAACAGAAAAAAAACCATGTGCGCCACTGACTTTTTTCCTTAGTAGCAAAATTGGGTAGGCCGTTTAATGCCGATTAAAAGTTGTATCTAGATAGATATTTGATCGATTTTGATCTCCTTGATGAGATAAATGGATGTTAAAAGTTTTAACATCCTGTAATTTTAAAGCTATGCATTGCCGCACAAATGTTTATAGTAACACAGATTAGGTATACTATATGTATAAAGATAAAAATCTTATCCCTAATTCGTGGTATGAAAATTGTTTTTTATGACGATGAGCAAACGAGTAAAATTTCCTGTGCGCAAAAATAAACTCGCGTAAAATAACAATAAACAGCGTAATAGAGAGATATCGGTAAACCGAATAGCGTGCATGGACGTTAATAAGGCCAGGTGATATTTCCTTTACGTGGGGTGGTATTAACTCTCTTCATTTATAGTTACCGGATCGGAAAGAATTCTGTTCGCGTCTAGTCCGCTATTTAAACTTAACCTAACTTTGAATTTAAAACTTTGAAATTGTTTTGTTTACTAGGTATTTTAAAACTAAAGGGCTGAAGTGCTTATTTCCAGTGCTTTATTGTCCAACGTCTTCCAGTGGGTTTACGGCAATAAATTCTCTTAGAAGGGCAAAGTCGTCATCTGCTGTAAACCTAAGCCTCTTTATAGGTTCTTTAATATTGGAAGAGGTGGAATCCATATTTTGGGCCATATTTATTTAATTAAAACTAATCCCAGCTACTTAAATATCAAATTACCTAATAAAACTAAAGTAATAATTCAAAACAATTCAAACATAACCTAAAATAAAAGATCTCACCGGCCGGCCCCGGTTGTCAAATTCCCGCACATGCCCATTTAAGCAATTTTTAATTTTTATGTTATTTACAAATAGCGCTTGGTGTAATTCAAGAACAGTTAACCTTGCCGTTCTTGGGTGTAATTGCAGAAATTGATCCGCAAATTAAGTCAGGCGGTAACGTTATTAGCGGGCGTTGCGTTAAAAATTGACTCGCGCATGTCGTAACCATGATAAGGTACGCGTAAATACTGCATGACGCTATTCGGTTTTCCGATATCTTTCCATACAACTTTGCTAACATCAGAAAAAGTCAGTGAAAAATTCAATAAACGAAAAAAAACAATTTCCTAGTTAAAAATACAACTTTAGTGTAAAAATATATTTGAATAACCCTGTATATTTATAAAAATATTTTTCAAATGCGCGCTACTCCCCTCATATCAAAAATATGGAGCATAGAAAAATATGGAGCTCTTTTTGAACACCTGAACTGGGTCACAGTATTACCAACACAGACTCTGTTTGCATGTTAAAATATTTTCTTGCATCTTTTAATTATATAGCGTTGAATATTTTGTTATTTGTTTATGTGGCTGTGGCTTTTTACCACAAAAAAACTAACACTAGTTGTCATTTTTAATGCTGCTAACAGAAGCTGCTGGTAGATCATACACATCTCTAACACCAATTGCCGTAGGTAAGGCACATATTGTTTATTTTGCACTTATGCTTGTTAATTATTTTATGTTTGACACTTAGAAACCTATATAATTATAGTTGCCAATTACATATTTATTTAGGTTTAGCAGGTTCCATAATTAATACCCTAATGAACAGTTGATAGACCAAATTGAATTATTTTATTTTAATAATATAATAGCTCCCGTATATAGCGTTCAACGCCTTGGGTACAGCTTGCCATTCTAGAGCCTTTCGGTATACAAGGAAGGTAGTGTGGCTAGCACTACGCTTCAACCGCCTATTATTACCTCAGGATTATGAATCCCAAGTACTCATTTAAGGGTGAGTCGACCTAGGTACCCAAACTATTTTTATTTTAATAAAAATAGTCGGCTTATGAAATGCCGGGTGTAGGATTCGAACCCACTACCTTGAGATTGGTAGACGAGAGCCTGTACCTCTACGCAACCGGGCACCTACATTATTTTATTTTAATAATATAATTTGTTTGAAGGAAATTGAAAAGTGAGAACGTCCCAGCGCAATAAGGGACTGCACTGAAATACATAGTTGTCGCGTTATCTCGCAACGACCGTCGCACGTAGTTTACGAACTATATTATGTTTGCTATAAAGCCCTGTTAACACATAACGTTTTATCTAACGTTTTGCCTGTAGAGAGCTCTATATAGAACTGACTACTGAACTGATTTGTTGTTTATTCTATGTTTAACACGAATAAATTTTCAGTGCATAAACGCGAATTTTTCATCCAAAGATATTTTCGTTAAAGGTATTACAGATATTACTCATTTTAATCTGGCAACACTGTCGCTTTTAGTTTCACACCGTCTTTGAAATGCCTTCGCTGCTGGCCGAATTAAAGAAAATTAGTGTTAACAAACGGCGTCAGCGATGGCTATGAAGTGAAGATCGCTGTCATTGTAAAATTGTATGGTAAATGTGATTAATCGTCATTTACTTTATTTTTACTGCAACTGGACGCCTTTTTTCCATCATACGGTATATTGTTTTGTGGTGTTTTGGTTTGATTTTGACCGTCGGACATGATGGTCCGACGGTGCTCTGATTGGTCATAGCGTTTTCGCGCCACTTTTCATCCGTAAATATTTTACTTCAGCCCGTCAACGGACCCGTTCATACGATAACGGACGTTTTGACACTTTTTTGATAAATTTAATCTAACCTTAATAAAAATATAAGTAAAATACTTTGTAAAATAGCAAAATCGTTATGGAAACGAAAATATAAAATAACACCAACGTATATCCGATAAACGGAGGAAATGAAAATGCAATAAATTTAAAAACTGCGTTATTTTCTAACCAGTCAAAGTCTTTAAATTCTACCAATAAAATTAATATCGTATCAACGTATCGTCGGACAACGGATGGAAAATCAAGCTTTATTGGAATAAATAGACAAGCACTTTTCAAAAACAATAAGGCAATACCCGTTTATTTTGAACGTGGTTGTTTTAAAACATATAATAATAGCTCCCGTATATAGCGTTTAACGCCTTTGGAGTAGCAAGGTACAGCTTGCTATACTAGAGCCGTTCGGTATACAAGGAAGGTAATGTGGCTAGCACTACGCTTCAACCGCCTATTATTACCTCAAGATTGTGAATCCCAAGTACTAATTTAAGGCTGAGTCGACCCAGGTACCCAAACTATTTTTATTTTAATAAAAATAGTCGGCTGATGAAATGCCGGGTGTGGGATTCGAACCCACTACCTTGAGATTGGTAGACGAGAGCCTGTACCTCTACGCCACCGGGCACCTTTCTTTTAAAATTATACATCTTTTAAAACATACAGGGTAATAATTACTTTAAAAGGACTAAATATTAGATATCCGATAAAATAGTATTCATTTTATTTTGAATGCTTTAATTTTTATTATGTATATAAAGCAATATTATATCAGCAATCGTTTATGAAACAAATAATTAGGTAAATCAAATTCCATAGAACGAGTTAATTATTTGAACGTGATTTATTGTGCATTTTACAATGCATTTTTTTTTCTGAGTGCATCCACCCTCATCATTTAACGTCGCTTAACTTCGGTGATTATCGGGAATAGGGAATGCAATCCCGCACCAAAATATCAATCCCGCAAACCCGCGGGATTAAAGCAATGAATCCCGCGGATCCGCAAAGTTACGGGACTGTAAACAATAGTCATACATTTGGTCCTAAATGGTACAAAAGGCATTGTACATTTTGCATAGGCCCACAATATATTGATATAGCGTGTATCTTAAACGAGCTGTACAGAAATTTGGACACCGATGTATACAGGGTGTTTAAAAAAATATATTTAATATTAAATAAACTGAAATTTTATTATAATTTATCTACTTATTTTATAAATAAAAATATTATTCTGATTGAAGTTGTGTTAGTTATCTGCTTTTAGATACACTCTATATCAATAATATTTTGGCATATGCAGTATGTACAAAGCTTTTTGTACCATTTAGGGCCATACGTATGACTAAAAATGCATATTTTTCGAAAAAACGTCGTATTTTCCTTAAAACAAAGAAAAATTAAAAAACCGATCAAATTGTTTTTTCTAATTTTAATACAGATTCATCGTACTTGGTAAAAATTTCGATTTTTTAAAAATTGTAAATTTGCGGTAAAAAAGATTCTTGATCAAATTTTCACACTCTTATAAAACACCCTGTATACGAGAATTCGCTAAATATATTTTCGAAAACCACATAAGCATCTTAATCACAATAGATTCATCTAAAACCTAGTCCAAACCGCATCCCAAAATCTTTTTTAGTTCAAGAGACATTCAACTTTAAATTTACCCTAAAATTTTGCTTGTCCCAATAATTATGTCTGGCAATTTATTTGACGAAATTGTCCACAAGTACTAGTTAAACGCTTTTCTTCACTTACGCACATAGTCAGAAAGAAATCTAACAACTAGCCTGTTTGTTTCAGTTATTTTTAATGGCCAACCCGTAAGGGGAATCCCCTGGGTTCCAGCGTCGACGCATCGGCCCGGAACGAAGCGGTTTGATCTTAATCGAGATCGATTCGGATAAAAGTGTTGATCCGCGGATCCCGCACGGCAAATCCCGTAACTTTGATCCCGCGGAATCTCAGAGGGATCCCGCATTTGCGGGATTGCATTCCCTAATCGGGAACCGGTCTTTCGACGTAGCTGGGCTATCGCCCTGTAACAAAAAAAAAGAGATTGAATGGTATATAAATGACCAATAAACCGCAAAAACTAGCGTGGTTTTTGTTGGTTAACTTGATGACAATAATGACAGATAGTTTTTAGGAACATGTTCCTTAATAATAAAAATTATTTTTAGGCAAAATATAGAAAAGGAACAGAAAACCATAACAAGGTAAAGAAACGGAATACAGCTAAACGTTAAATTATAACTAGAGCAGTATTTCATTTACTCGTTTAATATGAGATTGAAGTTTCGGAAACTTTTATATCGTTTCAAGTCGCACTTCAAACGTGACGCCGCCAACTTGGTAATTTTCGCATGACCGAAAGAAGCCGTTTCAAGTCGCCAGGCCCAATTTAAATTATTCCCGCTGTTTGCAACAGCCGCACCGCGCGCCACCCCCTCTCGATTTCTAATTCGTCGTCCACCCCTTTGAAATCCGCCTCCTCAATTAACCGGCATTAAACGTACCTGCTTCTATAATCGAAACGCCGTAATAATTACGAAATAGGGGTGTGTCCTCTTTGCCCACCTGTCGGAGGAGGAAAAATACCCTAGATCATTATACTGCGTCATAGATAAAGTGCGTAGCATGTTGGATATTTTTTATTTTACGACATGGAAATTTTGAGAGCTGGCAACGTCGGAAAAACAAATTTTAAGACGTCTGGCTCTTCAATATATCTTTTACTTCCTATGCTCTCTAGAACTGCATACGGCCCGTCTGGCCGCCGGTAAACGTTGCGTTCCCTGCTGCGCATTGAAGGATCTATATTTTTGTGGTTATTTAAAGAGATTCACAGGTATTGAATATAAATCGAACATGTCTCCATAGCGCAGTGCGTAGAGTTTCCGACCACGAACAGATGATTCAGAGTTCGAATCCGGGTCAGGGCGAAGATTTTTTTATTTTATTTTCGTTTATATTCTGATAGTAAAGTATTAAATATTTGTTTTGTTTTTAATCACCCTGACCCGGATTCGAACTCTGAATCATCAGTTCGTGGTCGGAAACTCTACGCACTGTGCTATGGACATGTTCGATTTATATTGAATAGGTACTAGAATTTATGGGACTAAATTAAAAATGGGATCTTCTTCCGATGCGCAGTAGTGAACGCAACGTTTATCGGCAGCCAGACGGGCCGATTGCTGTTCCAGAGAGCATGATAAAAGATATATCAAAACCAGACGACGTCATCATCTCTCAGCAATTGCGGTTGCTGGGCTTATAAGGGAAGTATATCAAAAAACATAGGTGAAGCGCTATTGGGACCTAAAATGCCGACTTAAGCTCCAGTTTATTCTAATTTCATTCAAAACTTGTGAAAATATAATGTAGGGTAGACGTGTGGTAGACTCAATAATTTTGTTGTTTTTATTTTACGTTGTCAATTTGCCAATGGTTATTAAAATTGCTATAAAATATATATTTCTAATAAAAATAAATGGTTATAATAATTGTGTATTTATGACACCCATACCAGATACGCTACTGAAGCAGAGGTAAGTCAAATTGACGAATCTAAATTATTTTTACAAAGTAGTAAATAAAAGCAAGAAACTGGTTTTTAGTTTTGACAAAATTTAATCTAACCGCATGAATACGTACTAGAGATAGATTGGACAATGATATAAAACAAATAAGTCCATCATTTAGAGCCACCTGGTGATCCGGACGAAACTAATGGGGAGTTTTGGCATAACATAATTTTACGTTCCGTTGCAATGCTTGTAACTAAAATGGTAACGTTATTCAAGCGCAAATTATTCCTTGTAAAATATAAAATAATAAATAGAGAGACTCGTTTACTATACATGTTTGATCATTAGAAATTATAACATATTCAAAACTAAAAATAAAATTATGAATACATACAATTTTAAGCATAACATGAAGTTCATACGCAAGCGCCTATTTTTTGATTTAACAAATAAATTATAGTATAATAAAAATATTATTGACTACTAATTGTTAAAGTACTATATTACACCAATATGTACTTACTTATTTATGATTATACATTTTTTTATTTCGTTCATATAATGTATTGTTATTCATCTAAGCTGTCTAAAAGGTCTTCGCTAAAAAAACTTGATTATCTCACACGAAAATGATGGTCGATTGTAAATAAATACGTCACAAACTAATAAAAGCACAAACTATAAACACAAATCACCGAATTTTCCGGCAAATCAGGAATATCTGAATAATTATTTATAACTGACGAGGATCACCAACATTTTGACAACTAGACCAAAACTAGACCATAGATGGTAGTAAATATAGAGGCTGTCATGTCATCTTCATATATAAATTAGAAATCTGTACTTTAATGTCTTTTGCGCCGTCTGGCGATGCAGAAGAAACTAAACTTGTAGTTCCATAAAATTACCATTGAGTGTCTAGGGCATGATCTAACCTTAATAAAAATATAAAAAAAAAAAAAAAAAAAAAAAAAAAAAAATGAAAATATGAAATGACGCGATAATAGTCCTGCAGGTGCTGGCGATTTTCGAGAGAAATTATTTTAAGACGTCTGCGTCTGGCTCTTTGATATAATATCTTTTACTATGCTCTCTGGAACAGCATACGGCCCGTCTGGCTGCAATACCCGTTGCGTTCACTACTGCGCATCGGAAGAAGATGCTATATTTTTTTATTAGTGTTTGAATTATGAATTCCTGAGTGATGAATATAAATCTAACATGCCTCTATAGCGCAGTGCGTAGTTTCCGACCACGAACCGATGATTCGAATCCGGGTCAGAACAAAGACTTTTTATTTTATTTTCGTTTATGTATTCTGATAGTAAAGTATTAAAATTTTTTTTTATAAAAATTCAAAAAAACAAATGTGTAATACTTTACTATGAATCTAATCAACAATGAGAAGATCCTTGATGACAGTGATAGATGTGTCTGTCATTTTAATTTCAAAGTATTAGTTTATTTTATTTTACAAAGAAATAAGTTGGTACAACTGGAACGCATAGTAGGAAATTATTATATATTTTGATACAAAATATTGTGAAAAACTGTATAAAACTGAAAAATGTAATCGAGTTATTTAATTTAATAAAAACGGTATGTGTTAATACAAAAAAACAAGAACAAGACACCACATACCAAAAATATAAACTGTTACCTTTTCGAAGCTTTATGGGGAAACTTTAGTCATTTGTGATTATATTTATCAATATAACTTATGTACAAATACAAATTTGTAATATTCCGCAGGAATAATTATTACAACAACATAAATAAACAAACTATTTTATTATTAATAACACTTACCAATTTTTATAGGTACCTTATAGGTTGATTAATTAACTTTAATCTTAATTTTTTAAAGCCAGTATCTTGGCGGTACTGTATTGCAGTACTAAAATCTACATTATTTGCAGTATCGTGTGATAATCGATATTTTGCTACTCCAGTTTTTGAGTATATGTTTAGTATAGTCGCTTCTACCCTATATACGAATGCAGTTATTTATGACGAGATGGTATACGAACTTTAGTGATGGTAACTTTATTGGTGTATAAGACTTTCTGTCTTGGCAGCGAGTATTAACTATATAAACTGTGATCTGGGTCTACAGTTAATTTTCACTCGATTTTCCTCCACTTGACTGCAAAAGACACAAAACACATGTAAAAACACGAATCAAAACGCATCATCTACCAAAACGCAATTGTTGACCAAAACTGGCAAAGTTGACACAAAATTATAACCTCTAATTTGTCAAGACTTTTGACAAAGCTTCAAAAGAAAATCTAAAAAGAGCAGTTCATATGCATCCGTATGTCGTTTATCGTTCCGTCAAATCAATAAAAATGAAATACGATCTGTCATTTTTGAGGAAATAAACCAATAAAACTAGTTAAAACAACAAGGGAACTGACCGCATGACGGATTTATATTTAAAACCATCCATATTTAACAAGAATAGTAGAGAACTTTTTTTTAGTGAAATAAATAGATTGGTATGGGACGTCATCTGCTTTTCTTCTGTCATCGTCTGTCGAAATCACCTGAAAAACAGAGTATCAGAATATAAACGATAATAAAATATAAAAAATCTTTGCCCTGACCCGGATTCGAACCCTGAATCATCGGTTCGTGGTCGGAAACTCTACGCACTGCGCTATGGAGGCATGTTCGATTTATATTCAATGCTAGAATTTAAGGACCAATAAAATATAGGATCTTCTTTCAATTCGCAGTAGGGAACGCAACATCTACCAGCAGCCAATGGGCCGCATGCTGTTCAAAAGAGCATAGTCAACGATATATTAAAGAGCCAAACGTCTTAAAATACTTAAAAAATATTTGTTTTTAAAAAATAAGAAAGATAATACAACTTTTCAAAAAGACACAAATTTTTAAAAATAAAACTTTGCGTAATAATATAAACTGTACAATAAAAGTATGGAACTGATACGGAATGAAAGCTTACGTATAGCGCCAATACAAAAAAAAATAAAAAAAAAAAAAAAAAAAAAAAAAAAAAAAAAAAACAAGGTATGATCGATAGCGGCCCCAATTTCGTTAAGTTTGCGCATACCACCTGTGACGTCATACGCCATACAAAAAAATATCCATATGTGCAATTGCCACTAATAAAGACTAAAGAGGGAAGGAATTGGGGATATGAGCCTTAGGGATTCATGTCAGATGTCGATGTGACGTTTGAAGAAGAGATTGTGCACGACGTTTGACATCTGTTGTTTGGACGATTTGGTGGCGCGGAACTTTGAAGCCAATGGTGCCGTTTATCACCTGTGACAGTAGTAATCAGCTATATAGCAATACCTTGTATTCTTGTGTCATGGAACGGAAGCGGAGGTATGTTGAAGCCAATGAAGATTAAAAGGAATATTTTTTGCGAGACATTTTTGCATAAGGAGGTGTTTTACGTACACTGCGTATGTAATATTTCTGTCATCAGATCTTTAAGATCTAGTGATTAACCACCCTCTACATATTCTGTACATGCTTGCAAAGAGCTTTGCCGTAACTAAATAGTTTATATAAGCAAATAGTTTATACGCTATAGAAATAGTTTTTTGGTGAGCAACTAGGCTAGTGGTGTATGTATTTTTGCCGAAATCATTTGAAATACAAAAAATATTTTTACTGATTACAAATAGAGTTCTTTACGCGTAAAATGTTTTTGGGTAACAGTTCGTGGCGTAAAATAAAATGGTGCCGGTGGCATTGTTTAAAGGTTTTACACGTAATAGACTGATTCACTTTACAAAATTTATTTAAAATATATGACGCTTACTGATAAACACGTGGACTGTTCAGGAATACACGTCGCGTCACTGTGTATTTCTAAGCCGTTATATCACTTTTCGTTACCACTATTTCGTGCGTCGGCTGGCTAATTTTAATATGACAGCTTAAAAGTCGATGAAATCGTAATAAAGATTACGTTAGCAGTAGTAATACGCACAATTATGGTACAATTGGGACGGGTGCGTGGAGGTTTATATCTAGTAAGTAATTATTTTTACATCTCCACGGGCACTTGGCACTAGCTGTAGATTGCGTTTGTTGTCGATGACCAGTCAACGTTCAATCGGAGCATATCTTTATCTTCGTCTTTTCGCGCTAACCACATCTTTCTCAAAGGATTGATCTTGTGGACTTGAATAAAGATTTGAGGTTTTTGTTTGCCAATCGACGAAACACGATAAAACTGGAATTACGCGAGTAACAGGCAGGGGAATCGCAAAGCGCTTGCGCACTTGCGCGGCGGACTGGAACTTTGACGCCTCGAATCATAAATAACGCTCGAAAAGATAAAATCTCGATGTTGATATTCGATATCGGCAACAATAATTATTAATATTCTCATTAATAATATTCCAATAATGCAAAAAATATGACGCTAATAAAAATTAATATAAACAATAATATAACAATAGACAATTAAGCTATTACCAATTACTAAAACAGCTTCGCGCTGTATGATGACTTACGACCCGATCGATACAAATTAATCCAAAACCAACCGATAATAAACCAACCTGATTACGTAAAAAATATTCCCGCTTCAATGCTTGCACCCCATATTTCCACACGTGCGTCTTAAAATAACCTATTGACCACACCTGCTCTTTCAAACGTATCTTTCTTCATTGCGTAACTTTGTTACGCTTTCACTTTGATACGCCAAAATGATAAGAAGAAAATGTATTCGCAATGCCCCATTGATTACAACGCTTCTTTAGTACGCATGCTTTAATTATTATTTATACCTTCGTTTTCGTTCGCATATTACTGAAACGAAAGATATTATTTGGTGATACGCGAAGGTATTCGGCACCATCGTTCAACATTCCGCCGCGCCAATCGACAAATAAATCAAAATAATTACGCCAAATATCGCTTTTAAGGTATCGTCTTCTCTTCAACGTACGTACAATCGCTCAAACCATATTTTCTTTACCTTCATATCAATTCGCAATTTATTCGAAATCGAAAAACATCTCTCGTACGTCATCTCGCCCGTCCAACGTTGATGAAACCGCATTCCGATGGTCGAAATTCCGAACTCCTTTATTACGGTATCGTTTATATTCTGTTTCTCGATGAACGATGAACGAAATCTGTGCCGAAAATCTTCAATATTACAGGGTTAACCATGAATGAAGGTTTTCAAAATAAATCCGTCGCGTAAAATTCTTTGTTGTTTTCCAGCGGGGCTTTATTCGTTTATTTATCAACGATTCAATGGCTGCAATCGCCAGAAATAAATTATAACGTTGATGCACTGATACCGGCTCTTTGAAGTCGAGATGAACCGACCGAACATCAGTTAATGCAACCGAAACTCTTCGCCGCCAGTTACCATCGCGAGGATAAATGAACAGAAAGGTGCGCAGGCAAACAAATCATCGACATCACGTGCATAATTGCTGCCGGGCAATATGAGGTTGAAAGGTAGATGAAAGTTAATTGATCGACAGGTATAAGTAATAAAAATGTTTTATTGTTGTCTTCTGCGGGTTGTAAAATTTGTGATTTATCGATGCTAATCAAAAGCGAAGAAAACGAAATGGATTCTTTTATTTTTGAATATTTTCTTTATAAACTATTTTGTTTAATAAAATAAACTTCGCTTTGATTAAAGGCTGAACGAACACTATCATATCGAGGATGTCGTGGAACGAACTTATTAAAGTGTTTGTTTTGAACAAATAATTGGCGGGTATAACAATATCCGATTCGCGATGCGAGCTGGGTATTTACGGACTTCAAATAAATCTACCGATGCGCGATATTTTAACGATATCAACCATTACGGCGAAAGCGTCTTAAAACAACCGGCATCGGGTGTCATTCGCTTCCACTTCCCCGATCTAATCCTGGGCTTTCAATATTGATACCGAAAAATTGAACAAAGCAGCCAGACGACACCATCCTGGTCTGGTTGGATGACTCAAAATATCGACCGTCCATTCCGAGTTATGGGTATTAATTCCGGGTGTCGGTATTTCAGTTGATAACATTAGTTGATGCGACTGGCAATCATTCGGTGAATGTTGGGCTTCAATACGTTTATGTTTAAGAAATATTTTATATCAAATGAAGACGCATGGATTATTATAGTGCCGACCAGTAGTCAATATCAACAATACGTATTCAATTTATTCTGTTGACCGTTTAAATATTCGAATTTCGTACCGCAATATGATAAATCTGACGCAAAAATATGACCGAGCGGTCATTTGGCATATTTGAAACTGCGCTTGATTACCGTTAACGGGAACGGCTGGTCGAACAGTAAAATGGACTTACCCGTTTTGTCGAAACTTCGCGCAAAGGCGGTTTTGAATTCATCATTTGTTTCGCGTCGCTAATAATGATTGATATGACGATTGTTAGGCTGCTATTTACCACTATGAACCTGTCTCGATAAATACGGCGATGGTCTATAAACCTGGGGTTTAATTAATTTAAACTCGGGTTAGAGATCGGTCTAGCGCATATGATAAAAAGCGCTTGACGTTTTCGGTGACACTAAAGACCGTCTGCGGCTCTTTTGTTTTATCTTTTGCCGCTCTCACTGGAACCGGCTGCGTACTTTGTCGACTTAGATACCCGTTGCGTTGCTACTGGCATCGGGAAGAGATCCTGTTTTTGTTGGTTTGGTCTATATATGAGTTCGCAGTGGTGAATGTATTCTCCATGGCACGGTGCGTAGATTTTCCGACCACGAACTGATGATTCGGAGTTCGAATCCGGGTCGGGTGATTAAAACAAAGGCTAGTATTTAATACTTTACTGCTCAGATATAGGCAAATAAAATAAAATCTTCGCCTGACCCGGTTGAACTCTGGTCGTCTGGAACAAATTGATTGAATACCGCTGCTTACATGGAGACATTGTTCGATTTATATTCAATGACGGTATATAAAAAAAAAAAAAAAAAAAAAAATACTAAACAAAAACCGAGCATCTTAAAACCACTGTATTAATTCAATCTAAAATAAAAATGTGGCAATATCTTACGCTGACGCAATTGTAATGATCTGAAAGGCCACCTATTTCGTAATACGACGTTCCATTATGGCTGGTGCAATGGTGGGCGGTACGGAGGCCAGAAATCCGGAGGAAATGACGCTGTTATAACGGCGATAGCGGTGGCTTCCCAATTTGCTTTATTTTGCGCTTCTGTTCGCTTTTGTGTTAACGTGTTCCAGCTCTGCGATAGTTGTTCGTCGAGAACAATGACAGAAACCATTGTACCATTCAATCTCTTTGTTACATGTATTACGTCGAACAGGTTTCGCCAGCAATCCCTGTAAATAAATTCCCGCGGCATTCCCGACCGTGCGGGTTGTACTGTCGGTCGATCTCGGCGTGTTGAGAACAATTTACGGTTGACGGCAACTGAAGCCAGTGAACCGACTTCTTTGTCGCGGCAATGAAAAGCGTTCTTCGAACAATTTCGTCGACCGCCCGGGACAATTTTGGGAGCAATTGATTTAAGAGACAGGTTTTACGAATGAATGCGATCGGTAGTACTGACTAGTCTGTGACCAGAAGTGGTGGGACGCGGCATGACACGAGCTTTCGAGAAAATATGCGTTGCAAAGGTATTATTGACTTCAAGTGTTGTCTAGCGGACCAGCCAGCTAACTATAAACTCATATTGTCCGGGCTTTTATGCTGCTTTGTTTGTGCCGTTTAAGAACCAAATGTATGTTCCGAGATTCATTTATCAGGATTGATCTTTGGGATTACCTGACGATAATCACCGAGAAGTTAGATACCGAGAAAAATGCCATTGGCATCGCGTTCAAATGACCAACTTTCGTTGTTTCGCCAAACGTTGTGATAAATATTCGCGCTGAAAACCTGGCAACCGAAGGTGCCCGTGATCTCTCGTTCGCCCGGCATTCGAAAAGCCGACATTTTACGGTGGTAAAATGGTTTGTATGACGTTCCTATTTATCTTGAATTCGTAACCGAACACGGCTCTGTACCAGAAGCGCCTTATGCAACCGCTCGATGCGTATTAATTTTGTTATTGGTTTTATCACTTGATTGCCGACTGTTGGCGCGGTTTTCGGCTGATATAAAGTCAGGCGATATGTCGCCTATTTGGATAGTCAACATTCCAACCTTTCGGAAACAGCATTATTGAGCCAAAGAAGCTGACAGCAGTGAATCACCACAATCCCCACCGCTCCGAAGATAAAAACTTCTTCGAACATCAGGCGGTACCCGTGGCAGCCACGCTGCTATTTCATTGGCGCGGGGCAATGAACGAACGCTGCTCCCGAATTTATTCCTGTATTAAAGTCGGTATCAGCTGTTGGAAGACCGACAGGCTTCAGGCGCGGCGACTGCTATTCGCCTGTAGTGATAAAACGATATTAACGGCGGCATGATTACGAAACTCGGCTGCTGCATTTGAAGATTATTGTGATTCAACGACTTTCTGTTAATACCGGCGTCAAAAGAGGCTGATTGATTTACGGCATTGATGAAGCCGCAGCAAACACTATAAAGGTGGCATCAGCATGCTGACGAGATCATTGACGTATTCGTTGAGTATACTGTTTGACAATGATGCATAATACCGAAGTGACTATTTTACGCTGAGGATAACGTGCCAACTTTGGGAAAGTGAACTTTCTTTCGCGATGTAACGGAAGCGGAAAACCAGCTGGCATAAATGCGTATAATGCGCGGTATTCCGGATCAACCTGCAATTACGCAGGTGACTTTGGCGGCCGCACCAAGCGCTAACAAAGGTATAGATGAACAATGCTGGGTTGCTGTTTGGTGATTTTGAATTGTTGGTTTTGACGGAGACCAGACACAATTGATATGGCCAGTATATTTCCAATGACCAAAAGAGCAAAGAAGACTGGTTTACGGCGGATACTAGGCGGTAGGCTACCGAACTTACCCGGACGAGCAAAATACCTATTAACTGAAAACATTCAAGGACACAAATTGAAGTTGATCTTCATCGAGAGAGTACACCCGCATGTATCTACAACCTTCATGCCATACGCTGAATTTTGACGCACGCATTTATCATTGATTTTCATCACCACCACGGAGTAGAGATAGATACCGGCTATCTTCCCTGTACAGCTCTGTCTACTAACAAACATTTGACCAGATGCGTAAAGCACAAAATTGCGGGATGTTGGCTTTTAACGTCGTTACGTAAAACCATCGGAATCGTCAGTATCAACAATTACCGACGTGTATTACGCCAGAAAATACGGTGGCTTTATTCGCCGCTAACATTGTTGAAAAAAGTCGTAAAATTGAAAGGACTGCCACTATGCTCAATAGAAACAAACCGTATAAAAGTGGGTACGTAACCAAAATGGGCGCGCGGATGTTTTTATTATCGATGATTCGCGAAATCCGAATTTCCCGTCAATCGCCGATGTTATGGTGTGAAACCGACACTAATATAAAATGGGCTTCCATTGGAATTTTCCTGTGTATTACGATGGCAAATCAGTATGGAGATAACGGGCGATGCTTCTGACTATTCGATAAAATGTGGAATGTTAACTGACATCAACTCGGCGGTCAATATAGTTCATGGTACTCCGGTTGGTATTCCACGGAGACGCGGTTCTAAAGACGCCAAAAAGTAAAACCGCTTGATAGATGTATCGGAAAATACCTACGGTACAGAAGACTGTTTAATTCCGAATAGCGTGAGGGTGAAGACATATAAAGAAGCGAAAGAAAGACGCAGGCTGTCTCTGGAAGCGGTATTGAGCAACAATTTCCATAACATTACGTTACCTCTAATACCGATAGCGGTGGCGTCTTCTGATATCGAAGGTTGGGTAATGTTGAACTGTTGGGGTACATTACCAACTGAAATAACGGCTATCGGAATGGTAGCGGCTTTGGTACACAAAGGCTTCGTTAAATTAGATGATGTTCGGCGGGAAATGGACCGACGAGCTTGTTGGGGTACCATGAAATACGTGTCTGTCGAAATATTGGTTGGTGATCTTTCGCATAGGCTTAAAATGAAAGCATGGATTACATATTACGACGATTACACATACAGCTTCTATAGAACGCCTGTGGTAAGTTAGTTTTGATAAATTCGAACATTCATTATTATTGCTTTGACCGTTTTCCTTTATAATATGGCGATAACGTCGTTTTGACGCCGAAGTTACGATCGACGAAAGTTACTTTCCTTCACGTTTATTTTTATTCCTTGATACACGAGCAACGGCAGCAAGGATGATAACGTCGGGAACTGGCGGATTACGAAATCATGGTATACATCTTAATATTAACGTTTTTGTCTTTTTAAAGTACTTTTCGGCGGCACCTTAAACTGATCTATACATCTGTTAGATCAGAATGACTTTCAAGAGAATATGTTCGCTATTATTGATAATATTTGTTATTGATGTTGACAAATCTGATATTGTATTCTGAGCAATGATCGTTTTTAACTTTGTTTCTGCGGGTAGGATATATGGAAGTATCAGGTGATGAAAGAATGGTAGCGGTAAAGAGCGACTGGTATTTCATCAGGGTACGCCAATATCTTCACTGGCATAACACTTACTTTCACGCTATCGGCATATACTATTAACGTTTTATTTTTGGAAAAAGAACTTTAACGCGATATTCCCCTGTTGAACTTAGCGCTTCAATATTGTTCAACGCCGATATGGAAGAACGTAACACTATAGGCAAAATAGCGGTTCTTCTTCCCGCCGCTTCGAATGAGGCGATATTCACCGAACCGTGTTCAAATGCGTCATCTGAACGAGGTGATGTGAAACTTCCGTTACCTGTTGGCATTTAACGATCTGAAACTTAATCTTCCACATTCAGCGGCAGCTTCTTGTCGTCGATATCGATACGGCGCACACTGACGCAATACGCTCATAAAAAAAATTATTTGAATTATACCTCCCCAAAGAGATTTAAAGTCAATTGTGTTAATGCTGGAAATTTGAACCAGATCTGTTTTTCCCGAAATGCGAAAAGGGCAGCTTTCGTTTGACTTCGGTTTTGAGTTCCATTTTGCTACGATATCTTGACGTAATTATTGAAGTCGTCGTGAAATCTGAATATCTTGCCAAATATTAGCGTGTTTTCACAACTTCCATGTTGCCGGTCTTCTCAAGGCGTAATTGATAACTTTAACGTATTCCGTGGGTGATCCCCATTTTATTAGACGTTTCGGTCGGACGGATTTGTTTATAATTCAGTGACTTTGACCTGGCCCGTTTTCTTACGAAAGGAATGATTAGATGCTGCTTTAATCGCGAACCTGATAAAGCCCATAAATCATTTATTTTGTTCTGTTGCCGGGTTTATTATTGACAAAAATGTTGCATAATTGCTAAAATGTATATTTCGAAACCAATGAGAAAATAAGGTGTTTTGGCATGTCTGTTCTGCTTGAGTCAAAATAAATTCATCAAATGATAAAGAAACTTTGTTAGATGAAATTCTTCTTCATACTACATCGGACACGGACAGAATTTTGAAAAAATGAAGATAAAAGATCCCCATTGGAAGTATTGACTGAGAACTTAGATTTCGCGAATTTGATGCATTGATGAACGTGCGATTCGCGGTACGAGGTAGCAGGGGTAACCAGACGACGTTATGCGATGTATCGAACTGCGCGTTTCGCACTTCGTTACCAGTTCTTCAAGGAAGTTGAAAAATAAGCTCTGAACGTGAGGTTGATGAATACCCAACGATACTTTTCGTTGCTTCTACCCAGTTAAGATAACCAAATATCATATTATTTTTTTGCAAAAAAGTCCTCAAACTTGAGAATTTGACTGATATTTATCGAAGCTTTCATGCTTTCACTTTATTAACGGTTCATTTCGTTTCGATTCTGCATGCGTTGCTTCTATTCGTCGATGCGATTCAGTTCGTTGTTAATGCGATCTATGAGTTCATTGTCGATAAATCGAGCTTTCGAAATTCGAATTGCGTGAAATTGTCAATTAAGTTCCATTTATTTATATTTCTCCGGGAAAGAGATAAACCATTTTATGAAATAACTGAAACACCTCTCATCGACCAAGTACCCACTAACAGTGTATAAAAGCAATTTGGATATACTGATTAAAACATCGACCATAATTGAGACATCGAATGATTCACTGTCGGGCGTTCGGATGGTTCGATTCGACTGATAGTTAGCTATTCGAATAAAGAACCGATCCGTCTTCTGTCGACGGCAAAAACTATCCGTCGATACTGTAAAATTAACTGGTGTCGCCGGCGACATACCGGCGGCTGGCGGTCATTGGCACAATGAAGAGCGGCGCGGTCGAATATAGTCAGGGGACGACTTTCGAGGATGGGGATCTTTTTGTTGCGCTTTTACGGCCGCGTGACAGAAAATGTTAACAAAACAATAACGACAATGAACTGTTAGCACTATTACAACGACGCAGGAATTGAGATCTTAATGCAGGCTGTTTTTGAAGTAACAGGCAACGGTGAATGTCAAAGCCCATATTAGATCCTGACCCAAAACAAGTCTCAACTGTAATTACGAACGAACTGTTATAACAACAGGCCACGGAAATCTCAATGAACTCTCTTATCCAGCACCATGACTGGCTGGAAAGGAAAATATAGTAGAAAATCTTTACCTCTCCCCTGTTAAGAGGTACTGTTTTGCTTTGCTGGCTGGGCCCCAGCGAAAAATAAGTAGTAACGTGGAAAATTGGCGTAAAACGAATACAAGCAAATAACGGCACTACTTGCGATATTTCTGCTTTATTTCGCATTGCACCGTGACCAGGCGCGGTGAGCGATAAAATACTGGTAATTTTAAATTAATTGTAATTCATCATTACCACGAACCATTCGAGATGTAGTAGCAGATGCAAGATACAACCGAAGATACAAGCGATTGTAAAAACTAAAAAAAAAACTATTTTTAACTATTTTAATGAACGCACCGTCTTCTTATACCGACGGTCGCAAAATTTTGTCTCAATTTTAGCGAGCAATCCGAAAGCGGATAAACAGCTGGGCGACATGAAATGGTCCGGTGATTCCGGTTAGATAGTTCATGTTAACCGTTTAGACATAATCACTCATTGCATTATTGACCATGTTATCGTTTTATCGCCATGCTGACTCCTTTGGCTGATGACAACGGAATATTTTCGCCAAAATCGGCGTTTCGACGGATGCCTAATTTTATTGCTGCTAAAGTCGAACATAATTGGCTAAAGACCGAACGACAGCTCAAACTTTAAATGGCTGGCGGTCGCTCGATGATGACGTCTTCTGACATGGTTTTGAGGTTTGTGCTCAATATGCGGTGAGTAGATACGCTGAAGCGAATGAACTGTTGAAAAAGGAATATTGACAATTGAAAGTGGAAAACATGCGAAACCAGGCGAAGACTAGCGCTTTGTTTAACTGTATGTATGGCTGTATGGCCTTTGTAATATGTAACAGCCATCAACTTAACAGCATAATAACAGCAGCCAGCGACGCTGCTGTAACCAACAACAGCGGCAGCTACAGCGCCAGTTTTCTTACGGAAAATTGTTCGGTGGCCGGTGACTTCACCTTCATATGATATCTACCGTATGAACGCTTTAACTAATGTATTACGTCGACTGAAATGGGCTTCCATAATCTGAAGCGATCTAAAATGCGGAAATATTGGTTGCCTGACGATGACGCGAAAAGTATTGCGCTATATTGACCCGTGAGTGATGATAACATTGATGGTTTGGTGCTGGTGCTGCTTTACTATTTAATATCACAATATCATGGCAGCTATGAACGCGGGTAATGGTCGAAGAAACGAACTTTATTCGCGTGTATCCAGTTGAAGCGCGAAATCGATGAGGAGACCTTTATGTTTGTTAATGCGCGCCAGCGGCGCGTTATGTACATAAAGCGATTTCCACCGAGGACGACGGAAACAGATGCTGATGCTCAACAGCAAAGAACATAATTTTACCAGAAGACACTAAAATTTTTTTGAAGTAAAGAAACTTTTACGCCCATGCCGTGACAACGCGAGCAATATTAAATTCACGTAACGACATGAAGAAAATATTGATATTTTAGAAGAATTTTAATTTACGGCATTTCGACCGCCCTTTTTCAAACGTCGTCGCTCAAGTCGCTTCGTTGGCACCAGCCGTAACAAGGTTGCGGTATTTTTGATCACGAACGGCGTTTGATAGCCAATCCTGAACATCTTTTCGATTAGGCATATCGGTGAACGCAAAGGTATAAATCCTCGGTAACGGATGACGTATATACGTCAGGGCTTGAAGGTTGACCATTCAGTAAAGCTCATAGTAACCAATTTCTAAATATGACTACGTACGTACGCAATCGCCAGTTGAGCGCTGACGATAAAGCATTACTGAAGATCAATGCGGTCAGCGGACCACTATTAATTTCACGGATATTTGATTCAATTAACAATTTCAGATAACTGTTTTAAAGCGCTTGCGATGACGAATAATCGGTCGTATTTGAAGCCGACTTTAGTAATGTGACGGCTCTCGCGTTTTCAGAAAGGTATATTTAATGGGTAATCTTGACCAAACGTCCGGCACAACTATTTTGTCAACTAACCTCAGGCCTTTGTTTCTCTATGACGAAAATGATTTTTCCATTTTGTATTCAGCAAACGGAAAAACGAGGAGAGCAAATTTTATGGAAGGAAGGAAAATACTGATAAATATGGTGACTTTGTCTGACGAAAGAGAAGTACGACGCAGCCTCAATTCCGGGTAGAACTATTAGAAGAGTCGAGCGAAGCAAACATTTTCTTGCTGTTTGTACTTCGCCAATTAATTTGAATGCCAGATGCAAATTCACACGATAATTTCTTTGCTGGCGAAAATCCATCTCTTTGATAATAGCTGCCGCCAGGGGAACTTTATTCGACTATTGTCAATGACGAACGTATTTCAACAAATAAAATGAAAGATCGGCGTATTCGAACCGACGCGCTGCGCTTTTCGCGAATATATACCGGTAGAGACATAAATCAGGGGAGAACCTCCGAAAAAATTATTTTCGCTTCTGACCATCTAATCGTAAACCAGATTATTGATGCGTTGATGCAAACTTCCCGTGTATGTTAGTGGTTAACAGCTTTCTCCGGAATTACTACTGTTTTTATTTTTATTTGTTGTCTGCATAAACAACGCTTGCTGGTAGATGACAATTCTGGATATCGGTACGAAGACTTGGTCGATATTACTGATGAAAATTAATGTTCTTTATCGAAATGATTTTAATGACGATTGAAGCGAAGCGGCGTTTAAAGTTAGCGAAGCTTCATCTTCTTTTGGAATTACGAAAAAATAACCATTCAAAGGGTATCTTCGATTCGCCAGTTGCATTTCATTAAAATTATGGAGATCGGCAATAACTCGGTACCGTTTAACAACGCTGTTATGAAAATGGCAATATCGTCGGCCTTAACTCGAAATTCTGCCTTCATATTCTGGATTTATTTTGACATGGCACCGAAACAAGAAATTATGAATGGAAATTGAAAACTACAGTATTTACCTTTAATGTTATATGGTTACTGACCGGTTGTCGGTGATAAAGTAAAAGATGTATTATGCAATGTTGAAAGCCTTAAATAGAAGCCACAGATGAACAATTTGTAGTGACAGAGAACAATCATTTTTGGAAGATATCGACTTATGAAATTTTAAAATTGGTTATTTCACTTCGCGTTTATGGTTTGGCAGGTCTTATTTCGCTTAATTAACTTTGTTTGTGATAATCGGCACTGAGAGCTTCAAGGCTGTTTTTCTGTGCCTAACGGTCTAGTGACATTTGGAGCGGTCAAATGCGTTATCGCTGTTGATTTTATCGTGACTGGTCGATGCGTCCATTTCCGCGGTGAATTATCCACATCTTGGCGTTATACTGTTTTCGGTTGGAAATTTAGATGCGTATACGTATTCATCGGTAAAACAGTTATCTAGATGAAACTCAATGAATTGTGATTTCGGTCGATTTTCGATCAACCTCTGCTCAAACGATAACAGAATCAGCTGAACTCTTGAATCAAGGTAAAAGTTCACGTCGATTACAATGGCACTGAAGCGGATCAATGAGTCGAAACACGTTAGCTTTTAGTTACTTTTAGCATAATGGTTAATAAAGTTGTGCTAGCCAAAATAAATTTTTCGAACTTAATAGTTTATTTTAGAAATAAAAAACCTTATATAGATAATGTCGGTCAATCATTCTGAAAAGGATGACGCTGTGAGCTGACCAGCCAGAATACTTATAATGACATTAAGTTTGATGCTTGAAGATTAAACTGAAGCTAACGTATGAAACTTAATCAGAAAGGTAATCGATGGTAGCGGCCAACCGGGTAATCATTACTGAACTTGTTGATGATGGTTCTGGGAAACTTCAACCTTTGTTGTTGTTCTTTAGAGGACTTTCCTTTAAGGTTGGACTTCAAGATGTCCTTAATCTTTGACAAAGAGATCCTTCATATTATATCGCAAAACTAAAAACATATTCAAAACTTTTCTGAAATGTAAAGTGTTTTCAGGTATTGTTTGCGTTTTGTTCCATGTTTTTGTGTTTGAAATTTTTGGTGTTTTGCGGATTGCGCTTGATTGTATGAGAAACTTCGACAACGATAATTTGCTATTGAAAAAGCTCTGCGTATCCAATATGAAGATAGCAGTATCACTACGGAAACAGATAAACACTTTATTATCTGGAAGAATGACCATACGAGTTCAAATAAAGAAGCTGAAATTATTTAAGAAGTCTGTATATATTCCGTTATGACTGGATGATAGTACTATTTTAATATTTTTTGTTTTTTTTTTTTTTTTTATAATTATTATTGAACAATGGAGTATCGTGGCGGGGTTGATGACCAAAGGAAATGGAGGTAACGCAAATTTTCCGTCGCTCATCGATCTTCGCGTTGCATCTTCTCTGAATTTCAAACGTTTCCTTTTGATTTAGTGAAACTTTCCCGAAACAACCCTACTTTTAGTGCTGCGACATACCTGTAATATAAAGTGAAGTGGATGATCTGTTGAAGTGTTTGGGGCTCAATGAAAAGTAACATGAATAAAGATATTGCGATAACGTTTCGAACAGTATGAAGTATCCCCGATTACAGTCAAACAAGGATAGAACGGCGCGTTCTATTACTTTGGTGAGGATGGATAAGCGGCGTGTCAGTGTTGATGCTGCTGCATCGTGGGCTGGCTCGGCCTCACCACTCACCTTCGAACTGTACCGGCGCCTGGCCGGTTTGATGTCTGGCGAAAGACGTAATGTCGTCCATTGCTGCAGCAAAGATTAAGCGACTTGGCGCATTATTTCGAAATAGGTCTTCGGAAAACGGTTACCGTAGAACCTGGTTGGTAATACGACGTCTCGCTGGCTATGATGGGAAAAATGACCGGATGAACGATGAAAGTTGCTCATATGAAAATTTCAGGAACCGCGACCAAGCGCTTTAAACAGCCGCGTTCCTTAGTCTTCTTATTCAAAGGAATTACTACCTGATAACAATTACTTAATAAGGTAAAACCAAAAGCCCAAACTTTCTGTATGATTATTTTTAAATTTTACGTATGTTATGTTTATTTATGTTATGTTCTTTAAAAATCAAAGAAGTGATTGCCATACATTACTGACATCTGCAGATGCATGAGCAATAAATATATTTATTTTTTTACTTAAAAAAAAAAAAAAAAAATCTTTTTAATTTTTCTTTTAGAGGCTGTCGCTTCTTTAATTATAATTTTGGCTATGTACTTTAATGTTAATTATTTTGGGTACGCCACTGGATTTAATAACTTTAACTTAGTTATCCCAAGTTATCCCTTCACTGCTAAAAATACTACTGCCAAATTTAAAACAAATTACCTGAAACATATTTAAGATATTTACGGAAATCAGATTTCTTCAAAAATAAACACTCTGTATCTTAAGAACTGTACATATTCAGATCTTTATTTATAAAAAAAATCATCTTAAAACTATCCCTTGTAATTTTGCTACATACTTAATTAACACCCCGTATTAATATCCAGGTAGGTTAATTGGCGGTATTTGGTACTATTGTATAGTATGCTATGGAAACGACAGGTGACAACGGGTAAAAATATTTGAATAATTGTCATTTTCATAAAATTTAAAGAAGGTCGATACGGAATAATATTCAAATTCATATTTGTTATGGCTCGTAGGGAGGAAAATGAACTATTTTGGTAATATCGAATTGTTTTAGCTATATTGTAGAATATATTTTTGTGACTTGTGCATGCAAAGACGTTACTTAGATTTCGTTGCTTGAGAAACTCGAAAATCTCTTAGTAACAAAATTTTATTTCCAAGACATATTTTAGTGAACATGAAACTTGAGTAAGTTATTTATTTAATTTTACAGTTTATTTGTTTAAAAATGTAAGTCTTTGGTTATTACAACTCAAATTATATTAAACTTTTGTAGTCTGGTTATATTTGAAGAAAAAATATTTTTTATAATCTTCAAGCCGATTCGCCATCGAAAGTAATTCAGATATTTCTTGTTTCCGGTAATAAATTTCAGCCATTATTTACTTTTATAAATATTGATTTTATAAAATCTATATTAAATGAACAGTATAAAAGAATTTATTTCACGCCAGAATTATGTTTCGTACTATTTTTGTATATTTAATTTTCAATATCAGGCAAGTTGCAGTGATATTATATGATTAATAACTTTGAAAAAGAAACAAAAGAGTAGCAAACAAGGTATCTAAATGTAAATTAGAAATGTTTAGATTTGTCGCGAAACGTCGCAAAAATGATAATTTTTTCCTTTCAAGCCTTCCCAAATACCCACGATTTTTTCTGCATATTTGTCATGTCATTTTTCATAAACTCTTTACACTAACGTTTGTTATTTTGTTTGTGTTGCATATCAAATGACGTTTTTAAATGTAATAATTATTTGAATATTATTTTTGTCATATACGGAGTGTTGAAACACCTACTCCACTGGTAATATTTTACTACATTTTTTTTATCATTTGTCAAATTTTTAACTAGACTAGGCAGTGGCGAATCAAACTGTACGAGACAAAGTGCGTGCATGTTAATTTTACAAACAAAAAAGATCAACATATTCCTATTAGCATAAACAATACCCAAGTCCCATATGCTAATACGGCGAAATATTTAGGAACGAATTGGATGCAAAGCTGCCTTGGAAAAGCCACATCAAAAAGAAAAACGAAGAACTAAAAATTAAATTTAAAAAAGTGTACTGGCTTCTTGGGCCAAATTCAACGTTATCAATACATAATAAGATTACTACTTTACCAACAGGTTCTCAAACTTGTATGGACATATGGCATACAATTGTGGGGTTGTGCTAGTAAAAGTAATCAAGAAATTATTCAGCGATTCCAAAACAAAGTACTAAGGAGCATTGTCAACGCCCCCTGGTATTTCCGAAACAGTGATCTCCACAGGGACTTGGAAGTGGACACAGTTACCCAAACTATTACCTCATTCGCCAAGAGACAGGAAGAACGACTTCACCACCATATCAACTAACCTTGGAACTAGTTAATATGTGTTAGGGGAAAGGCAAATAGTGCTTGTGTACGCGATAGTAACAGCGACAACCAAAAAGTAAAGAGGCAACAAAGCAATGAGATTTTTGAATGTCCGGAGTGCGGTAGGCAGATAACATCACGTATCGGGCTTTTCAGCCACAGAAAAGCTCATGAAAGAAAACGCCTTGCGTGACCATCTTCTTTATGTGTGTCGAATACCCGTCAGCGAGTAACGGCTGTATGTATCTCACCGGACACTTTACGACATCGTCTGTTGAAATAGAAGGAGTTTTGCTTGCCGTCGGTGAGAACCAGCCCCTGACAGCCCACCTGATGAAGGGTAGGCCCAGAAACCGGTTGTGTGAGTGGAGCTTGGTTCCCCCCTTTACGACAAGCAAAACAATTTTCTTTTTACTTTTTATTTTTATATTTTTTCTCTACTTTCGATTTTTCGAAATTAGAAAAAATACACAGCTAAAGACAAGAAAATATTATTTATTAGTAATATGGAGACATGATATGACACTGTTTAAGTGCTAAACATGTCTGCATACAATAAGATTGGCATATACAGAGTGTCCCATTTCAGTTACAAATGTGCGTTAAGTCACTTGTTAGTAAAAACAGAACATAGCGGTTATTTGAAAATGTTGAAATTGAAAATGTTCAATTCATGATTTTACCAATGCTTATTCAAGATCATGTTTTTTACACAAGTTTTATTTTTTATCTCAAAAACTATTCGAGATAGGTATAGGTTAGTATAATAGAAAAATTATGAAAATCTAAAGTAGTTTCCAAAAATGTAATAATATATCGGGTGTTCCAGTTAAAGTAATATGCTACCATTTTTCAAATAATGCGGCAAAATTGTAAAGCTAAAAATATTTTAAATAGATTTTTTTTTTTTTTTTGTAAAAAAAACAAATTTTCAAAAAAAATCTATCACCGGTTCTCTAAAAACTATATATAACGTATAACGTACCATCCTGGAATCACCCTGTATAACTATATCTTAGTATTTAATAGAATGTTTTTTCATACTTAGGGCCTATCCAGTGTACACTGTGGGAGACTCCACCACCTTATATCCCATAACGAACGCCGGACAACCTCAAGGGCAGTACTACGCGACAGCAACGCCAACCAATGCCGCTCCCAACTCGACCACCGCTGTGACCGGTACGACCGTGGGCTATACCGCCGCCACTGGACAGTACGTCGTGCAACATACGGTTGATCCTGAAGCTCTGATACCCTCTACTAGAATAGGTGCACAAACTGGTAGTGCGGTAAGTATGTCAGGATATGTTGTTGAAATATAATGTATTTTGTGCTCGTCTAAAGTATAGTTATTTGAAGAGCAAAATATGGAAATGGTCTAATATGTGATATTTTTTCAAATTTTATTGAATTTGTTATGATTTAAGGTTAAATATTTTTTAATGAGGAATTAGAAAATATTAATAAACTTACAAATTATTTGAGATATTGACTTATTTTAAATATTTTTTTGTTTATTTTAACGCTCAGTTAAAAAGAAACATAAAGGTACTTTTTACATATTTTGTTCTTCAATTGTTTGTGTAAACTATGTATGTAATGCTTATATAAAAGTTGACATAATCATAAAATCTTTCATTATACAAAAAAAAAATTGTATAAAACTATTAAACCTCATGTGGAGATTCAACATCTAGTATATAATATCTTATTTTATTCTGAGTTAAAAATATCTTATAAATTCTCTTTGGGAAAGAACAGTTTATAGTAGAATATTTTAGACAGGTTTTGTTTTTTCAAACTACTTAAATTTTTGTTTTAAATTTTTGAGGTTTGGACTCGAAAGACAGATATTACTGTTAATTGTTTTTTTTTCAAATATTTTTATTCTTACATTTTTTAGTTGTTTAAT
Source organism: Sitophilus oryzae (assembly GCF_002938485.1). Taxonomy (NCBI): domain Eukaryota; kingdom Metazoa; phylum Arthropoda; class Insecta; order Coleoptera; family Curculionidae; genus Sitophilus; species Sitophilus oryzae. The sequence goes on along the minus strand of NW_022147577.1, from coordinate 663,892 downwards.
TTTTTTTTAATATCGTATTTATCTAATATTAAATTTGCATGTGCCATTAAATATATACCGTATGATCGAAAAAAAAACGGCGTCAGCGATGGCTATGAAATGAAGATCTGTGTCATTTTATATGTAAATTCATATGAGAAATGTCGATTTCCGTTCGTCATTTCCCAGCCAACTGGACGCCTTTTTGCCTATCATATGGTACATAGTGTGCAAAATTCTTGGATACCTACGTATACATTGGCATGTTAAAATTAACCGCTTTCCTTGCTCTGATTACTAACTTGGGTGTACAGGAATATGTCGCTACTACCGCGGGACAGTCCACGGGTCAGGTGGTAGCCGTAAGTTCCAACGGTGAAGAAGTAGGATCTCCATTGGGGCATGCTACTAGAGTATCTCCTGCTACTGTAAGTGTTTGTTTAGAGGTGTGTATCCATATGATAAGACTGCAACACTATTTTATTCACGTACACATAAAACCGGTTTGTTACATTTTCTAGCGATTGACAGATTACGATAATTCTGCACGCACCATTATCTAGTAGATAGACTCTATGTGGAAGTATTTATTTATAATACTAAGGGCTGGCAAAGGTTAGTCTTGGGTCGAGATTTCCGTATGTAAGAAGAGTACAATGCGTTTATAATGTACTGAACAAAGGGAGAACAGTAAACACGTTGCCAAACGTATGAAATAAACCGAGAAACTGTGCACATTGCTAAGATACGTGGAAGGGGATATAGCAGATTTTGTCGCAGTCGATCGATTTACTCAATCAGTACCTCTGTCAGTACTTAAAGTTCCAGGAAAAGGTGTACATTATGCATTCAGCTTCACGATTTAATTACATTAGATAAAAAAGTTACACGATTGCTAAAAATTGCTACATACTAAAAGTAAATGGATGGGTTGTTTAAAATTTTTCAATTGAAAAAATCAACCTTATCGAATTTTTCTTATTTAAACATATTGTAAAAGATCCGATCTTCAAAATAAAATTTTTTTCAATGTCTAAAGTGGTTCTTAAGTTATGGCGTGTTAAATTATCGCGATTACTGACGTTTTATCGTTATAAAAAAATGGACACTCTAACTATATCCTTACAATTCCATTTTAGATGCTCAGAAAGATATCTAATGATTTTATCTAGTTATCTTTTCGAAAAAAAAGTCGTTTAAAAATAAGCGGTTTGCGATCGTGATTTTATTTTACTTGATAGGGAGGGACGTACCGGGAACGCCGCATCAGCACACCGTCGCATTTCTCTCACTCCAGCTTAATAAGATCCCTATGCGATTTACTTCCACATATGTGAATGCCGACCCAATAGTAACAGTTGCCAGCACGGTATGTTTCCTACTTTTTTGATTCCTGAAATTAACTTTTTAGTTTTGTCTTAAATTCAATAAAAAGAATTATTTATTTCCTGACATTGTCATTGTCTAAAGTGTCAACGTTTTGACACTTTAGTTTTGTATAACGAGTTTTTGGTTTAAATAAGGTGTTGTGATACTTAAAAAGTTTACTAGACCTTGCAGTCGAACATTGTTCTTTTTAGAACCTCTTATAGTGCGAAGTAGTACAAGATAGCAAAATAAAAACACTAAATCGCCACAATACACCAAAACACTTTTACTTTTACACTGGGCGCGCGTTTCACTAACCATGTTAGCATCATCAGCAGATGATTATAAACTAAAGTACAATCTACAAGTTGAGCGTTTATATACTCGCTCATTGGGCACCGAGTGGGCGTGGCAAAATCTAGCCAACCGAGTCAGAGCCAACTGAGCGTAACAGTTAGATTTCCGCCACTAGAGTAGTAGGAACAAAGAACTTGAAGGAATTAGACCGTTGACTCTGTTCATACTATCTTTTATATTACATTTATTAATTCTGATGCTTTCTATGCATCTAATTGCCTGTGATTTGAGACTTGTTTATTAATTTTAAATTATTAACATCTATACAATGTTCTTCGTCAACAATATGTTCGGCAACGCAAGATTATCCGGTCTACCATATCTTATCTGAGCTAAATGTTCTTTAAATCTAGTTAATATTGATCTTCTAGTTTGCCCAACATATTTCTGATTACACTCTGGAAGCAGGGGCCTCTCCTTTTCAGTGGGTGTTTTTCATCTTTTTTGATTACCTAATTGCTTGTATTTATACACAGCATACAAGTTTATAATGGACATTCTTAAAAATTCCCTTTTGTGACCACGGATAACTCTCATCAAAACGTATCGAAAGTATTATTTATTATCTTCCACTTGAAAAGTCGAATTTTGGAATGTAGCTGAGTGTAATGGATATTCTACTTCACTATTTGATAAATTAATTAGAAAACGTAGGTATAGGTTATTGATTTCTGAAAATTCGACTTTTCAAGTGGAGAAAGATACGTCTAAATATTTTTCGATACCGTTTGATAGAGAGTTATCCCGTGGTCTAAAAGGAATTTTTAAGAATGTCAATTATAAACTTGCTTATAGTGCTAATAATAAATTACAACAATTATTAGGTATCCAAAGGATAAAACACTCCACTGGAAAGGTCGGTATTTATGAAATTTCTTGTACTGATTGTAACATTTAGCTCAGATAAGATATGGTAGACCGGATAAATCTTGCGTTGCCGAACATATTGTTGATAAAGAACATTGTATAGATGTTAATAATTTAAAATTAATTAAACAAGTCTCAAATTACAGGTAATTAGATGCATATGAAAGTATCAGAACTAATAAATGTAAAGATAGTATGAACAGAGTCAACGGTCCAATTCCCTTCAAGTTCTTTGTTCCTACCACTCTAGTGGCGGAAATCTAACTGTTACGCCTCAGTGGGCTCTGACTGCTTGGCTAGTTTCTGCCACGCCCACTCGGCGCCCACTGAGCGGGAAAGTATATGCAAAATGCCCAACTTGAGATTACTTAGTTTATAATCATCTGCTGATGATGCTAATTATGGTTAGCGAAAACGCGCTGTCCAGTGTAAAAGTAAAAAGTTTTTTTTTTTTTTTTTAAGATTTAGTGTTTTTATTTTGCTGTGTAACACCAAAGGTTCCAACCCTCAACTGTAATGGTACAAGATAGCTTAATAGCTGTAAAAACTCATTCGCAACTTTATTGAGAATATATTTTGAACGGAAAAGCGGTAGTTTATGTCCTTTAAATGTTGTTATGAAGCGAGCTTTGTTAATGTAAATAATAACTGTTTCTATATTTGGGCAATTCCATGATTACTCACGGGATATTTAGAATAACAACAAATTTTAAGAAATTGTATTGTGTCCCTCATATGGGCTAGGTAAAGCTTTAGGTTATTATTTTCACAGACAATGATTTGAAATTATTTCTGCCAGAATACATGAACAAAAATATTGAAATTTTTTTTTTTTTTTATTAATAAAAACTATATTACCACGGACATAAAACAATTTGGATTTTTCAAATTTTGTTTTAAAAGTTTTTTTATAAAAACGTACCTATACAAAATAAAAATACATTAAGTGGAATTAGGAACTTATGCTGAATTAAATTAATTTGCTATAGGTGTATTACAAGATACAGATATATTTGGGATATAAATAATTTGTTGATTACTCACGGGACTTGTTTCGGGAAATTTTAAGTTTTGGCCTAATACCTCAATTAAAGTCGCAAATGTTAGCATGATACCTGCACACACATACGTCATGGGGCATTATATGTACTTGATATAGGCGTAGTCAAAACATTTATTAAAATATACCAGCTATCTTAAGAAAAAATATGTGGCCACGGCACTGTTTGGACCCATGGTAACAATTCTGTCTCGGGTCTTATTTGTCCTTGTATTCTTTAGTCATTGATTTCATATGAACTTTAGGTATCTATTGTACTTATCCATACAAAATTAAATATTCTTCCGATATTTTAAACTTTTGTATACCAAACGATCGAAAAACGGTGCTGGTGAATTGTCTTGGAAATAAAGATCGCTGTCATTTTATATGGGGAATATGACCTATCAATTATTGCCAAGTCAAGTCGGGGCCATTTTTATTTTGATCATACGGCATGGTCGATAAAAACGACGTGTCAAAGACGGCTGGGGAATAACACCATGATAATTTTGTGTCAATTTCTATAAATGTTATTTTACTAAAATTTGATATAAAAACTTGACAAAATTAACATTACTTAACTATAAAACGATTAAAGAGGATGGAACGTTTCCAGACACAAATAAATTTCCAAAATATATTTTTTCCCGAATTTTAAACTACACCAATTAAAAAATCATTTTTACTCAATAAAGTAAATTACATCCTTAAGGCCAACTGGCAGTAAGCGCCATTAGAAAGAAGAAAAGTACGGGCCAAGTAAATGACGCCCAGGGCTTCTGACCTCGGCAAAATTTTCATCGATTGTCACTACCCAGCCAGCCTTTGACGCCGTTTTTTTTCTTATCGTATGGTATGAGATAACTCGCACAATGGATACACACCTTTAAAATTCATTACTGTTATTAACCGCATATGTTTGTTTAAATTAATATATCTTCATTTGTGGTGGAGGGTGTTTCGAATTGTTTAGTTAACTTGGTTTCTTGTAATGGTTTTTGTTTATTTCAACAAAGTGCTACCTTAGTTTTTTTCCTTTTTTAGTAGCATCTAAGAATGCACCCCAAGTTTTGAAAAATGTTGATTTTTTAAAATATTGATCTCGTTTACAGAAATTTTACTCTTACAAATATTTTTGTAGAAATATTGGTGTTTTTTGTTTATGCTGACAACAGTTAATTATTGATCAAAATACATTTATTAATATGAGCACTTTTTTTATTAGTTCTTGAAGGATTTTGATTAACAATTTTAAGAAATTTCTTAAATTTGATCCATATTAAAAATCGAACATTTTTTCATCCTATCCCCAAGACCTATAAGTTTCTAATTTGTACATTTTTAATAACCATTATTTCAGGTGCAATGGCTGTTGGAGAACTACGAGACTGCAGAAGGGGTTTCTTTGCCGAGGTCAACTTTATACGCGCATTATTTAAGACACTGCTCCGAAAATAAGCTGGAACCTGTAAATGCTGCTTCTTTCGGCAAGTTGATAAGATCGGTATTTCTAGGATTGAGAACGCGCCGATTAGGAACCAGGTAAATTAAAGAAGAACATTATAGTCTGTCCAACGGGAGGATTCCTAACAGTGACAGTTGTGTGTTGTGTTTGTCATTTTTATTCGCAAGCAAATTGAATTTTCTGTCATTTTATGGATGTCGTCTGTTGTCTGTCCAACGACAAGATCCTTGACAGTGATAGATGTGTCTGTCATTTTAATTTCAAAGTAGTTTATTTTATTTTACAAAGAAATAAGTCGGTACAACTGGAACGCATATCAGGAAATTAGTATATTTAAAATTTGACTGATAAGTGAATTCACTTCACAATATTGTGAAAAAAACTGTATAAAACCGGAAAAAATTAATTGAGTTATTTTATTTAAAAAAAAAAGCGGTATGTGTTAACCAGAACAAAACACTACAAACAAAAAAAATATATTTCTTACTTTCAAGCTTTAAGAAACTTCCTGCATTTATTATTATATTTATCAATATATCTTATGTACAAATATTAAATTTGTAATATTCCAGGAATAAATAAAACAACAACAACTATAACAAACTATTTTAATAATAACTCTACCAAATTTTATACCTTAAAGGTTGATTAATTAACTTTAAATCTTAATTTTTAAACCAGTACCTTCTGACGTTATTTTTCTGCAGTGCTAAAATCCATTATTTACCTATCGTGCCATGTCGATATTTTACAGCTATTCCAGAAGTATATGTTTAATGATCCTTGTGTAGCATATACGAGATGCATTTATCTGATACAAACTTTATTGATGGTAACTTTATTGGTGTAGACTTTCTGCCTGGGCAGCGAGTACTAACTATAAACTGTACTGGGTCTGCAGTTAATTTTCACACGACTTTTCCTCCACTTGACTTAAAAAGACACAAACACACGTAATAACACGAATCAAAATGAAAAATCTTCCAAAACGCAGATATTTGACATGTTGACACAAAAATTATAACCTAGAATTTGGCAAAACTTTGACAAGCCTCAAAAATCTGAAGGCGAGTTCATACGCATCGGCGTCCGCTTGTCGTTCATCGTTCCGTCAAACCAATAAAATTTGAAATATGATCTGTCATTTTGAAATAAACCAATAAAACTGGTTAAAAACAACAAGAGACAACGTATGACGGATTTATATTTAAACCATCCATAGTTAACGTAAAATTATATAATATTAGAAACTTTTTTTAGTAAAATAAATATTAAGTGGGACGTCATCTGTTTTTTTTTTTTTTTTTTTTTTTTTTTTTTGATTTGTATTTGTAAAATAAATACATTAGTATATATAGTTATTTCTCTCCTACATTCTTGGTGGTTGATTGGACACATGTCTTTGTGACTTTTAGAACCTGCCTCCACTGATTGGTTTCCATAGGTAGCTACTGAATATTTCTATATTAACGACTTACAATTTCTTATCTAGAGGGAACTCAAAGTATCACTATTATGGTATCAGAGTGAAACCAGGATCGTCTCTTGTGAACGTCGAAGACTCTTCCAGTCGGGTGGTGCTGACTTCGAACTCCTCCGGGAAGGCGCAAGGCACGGTACGACCATTCAAACGTAATTCGGAGTCATCGGAGCACCAAACATCGAACGGGGCTCTTTTACAGCACGCAGCGTACCTAGGTGACGGTAGCAACGCCATACCCGTTTTTCCTGACATGCATTTCACCGAACAGTTACCTGGAGATTGCGGATATGAAGATGTGGATACTCTGAAGTAAGTTTAACGTAATTTCTATAAACAAAACAGTATTCAAAATCGACCAACGTTATGACAAGCGCTATTTTCTAACACTAGTTATGAAAGTAGAACTGTTCTATTAGTTGCGTAGAGTTTTTTCAAGTTTAACAGTTTAGAAACCAAGGCGCAACAATTTTCAGTCTTCTGTATTAAAGATTGTTTGTTTAAAGACTTGAATTGAAATACTCAACAGTCAAAATTAAAAAAATATGTATAAAGGTGCCTCATGATAAATAAAATTTGTGCAAATCTTCAAATTGATGTGTGTTCGTCTATACATTTAGTTAGTGCTATTTTCTGAATGATTTATCTAAAGCGGCCCATACATTATCAAACAAATTGCACAACAAAGCGATGCGCTACGTTGCGTTGTACAACTGATTCAGCGGTCCATACATTATCAAACAAGTTGCGCAACAAAGCGATGCGCAACGTTCCTTTGCACAAATGCATCACCCATGCACTTAGTAAAATTTTGATCAAACTTTTTATTAAAAGTTGTGCATTGTTTGAGAAACAATCGTGTCCTCAATTGCCATTGCGTCAATTATTTTCGTATATACCCTAATGATGTCAATGATACCAAAAAACGAAAAAGAAAACAAAGAATTTGGATGAAAGAACTAAAATATTGCACAACAAAGCGCAACACACACATACACTACACAACGCGCTGTTGCACAAAAGAATTCAAACATTTTTGAAACTTATCAAACAATTGCGCAACGCATCAAACGTTACCATACATTGGCAACTCGTTGCGCAACAGCCTGTGTTGCGCAATTTGTTTGATAATGTATGGGCCGCTTAAGATATAATATAAACACATATACAGGGTGGTTCGAATTGTATTCGGAAAACTTTGCTAGCATATTCAACCTATAAAAATAAGTAAAAACTTCGTATAAATGTATGTCCTAAAATACTTCGTTTCGGAGACACAGGGTGTAGGGATTTCATTTTTATTTCGATTTTTTCCAAATAATTTCTAAACTAATGTAAATATTTGAATGAAAATTGGTGTCTGGGTATTTTTAGACATGAAAAATTTGATTTCAACGTCAATATGACTCCTACTTGTAGGGGGGGCCACCTACATATATCTTCTAACTAGTTTGAAGAGTAATAACCTTAAGTAAGTACCTGGATAAAACTACTGAGTGGAAAAATATACATTTCCATCGTTTTTTACGTAAAAAAGGCCTCTTGGTAAAAATCGCTGCGACTAATCGTGTTCAAGATATTTGGAATGTAAATTATCAATACACGTAATGTTATTTTTATGTGCAGAATATGCTGCGGAAGTTTGCCGGATACAATCGGACCACTCTGTATATATTTTGTTGTGAAGAACTGGAAAATGATGACGAATTATTAATATTTCTGCTGCCATAAGTATAATTATGAGAAAAAAAAACTAATATGGAAATAAGCAAAACCAAAACGAAACAGATTTTACACAAACCAATTTGCGCAAATTAATTGAGAATCTAAATCCTTATACTTAAACACAATACAAAATGTTTTCACAAAACATTTGTGTACCTATTATATAAAATAACTATGGAAGGAGTCTAAAACTATTTTAATATTTATAGATTAGAGAGGGTAGCTACGCCATAGCAACGTTGTTTTGTTAATTTTCTTTGGCTTTTTTATTGACAGCTTTTGATACCAGAAGTCAGGCCAGTCAATAAATATGTATTTGCAGTCTTGCCCATTTTGTTGATATTCTCTCTTTTCTCAGTCTTCTCATTTAATGTTGTAGAAATCTACTGAAGAAATACACAAAATTTTTCCTAATGGGTTACATAAAAATCTGTTGGCTAAATTAAGTTCTCTTTTCTTAGATCGATTTATAGGGAACATTTGGAAGCCTTTCTTGATGCCATACTTAGCTTAGAGTTCAACACTGTCGAGTCGTTATGGCGGGAATTTTGGCGGTCGCAGTACAATAATAATACGGACGAATGTGAGGAAGAGAAGTACTTATCAAAGTAAATGATCAGTTTTATAAAGTACGCTATTTTTTCTAATAATATTTATTTTCTAGGTCAAAATTATTTTCCCTATGTTCTTTGGAACCAGTGCAGCAATTCATAAAGCAAGTAGATCTGGTTTTCTATCAGAATTTAATTCAAGTTTTAGTTCCCGACGTTTTGAAACCGATTCCTGCCACGTTGACTCAATCCATAAGAAATTTTGCTAAAAGTAAGTTTACAGTTTTTTGTAATACCATTATGCAAAGAAAATAATTTTTAAAATAAAAAATTATATATATAAATCCGGGTTCGTAGCGTCCTACCCTTTCCGGTTGCCAGCCTTTCCTATTTTCTTAATCCCCTGGATGAAGATTCCTCTCCGGCATAGCTTTATGTACTCCTCCAATCCATGTTGCTTTTGGTCTTTCCTTTTTTCTACTTTCTCATGATATCCATTCATCCTCGCTCATTCTTTCTACATGCCCATACCATACCAGCTGTTTTCTCTCTATTTCATCTATTATCGTTTGCTGGAAATGCATACTTTCCCTTATCTTTTTGTTCGGTATTCTTTCCATTCTTAATATCCCCGCAGATCTTCGCCAGAAGTTCATCTCGAGTATTAATAGCCGTTGTTCCATTCTATTAGTGAGCTGCCATGTTTCAGATACAAAGAAAAAATATTTTCTATGTGAAATGGTATTGAAAAGGTGTATGACAACGTTTCTGTATTTTTGAATTAGGTATAATTCATCTAAAGTAAACGCCACGAATGTTTGGGAGTGATTCATCGGTCGCTACCATGTGAACTAATCTGTTCAAGGTCACATAAAACTTAATTCCAGTGCCGTGGTGTTTCAAGTCATATAATAGTCAATATATAATCTGTTGTAATTTGTTGTTTTAGCTGTCAAAGTCTTGTCAAAACATATATTTGGTTATAAATATAAACTGGAATGCCCCATTGGTCGCACTGCAAGCACACCAATGGACTGACGCACAAAAACGAATAAATCAAAGAAACACGATATAGTATCGTCTTTGTCATTCACGCTAACATTTTAGAATAAGTAGGAGGAGCGCAGGTGGATGATTAGACCGGGCCTTTAAAAACCTACGTCTGCGGTAAAAATTTACGTTTTTAATGTAAAAATGATAGCGCGCGTGTCGATTCTAACTTCATCAAGCGAGGAATCACTCCCAAACATTCGTGGCGTATACTATAGATCATTATTCATTATTAATTGCAGCAGAAGCATGGTGTATACATATAATAATGTTTAGATTATATTATGCATTTTGTATCCATTTATTTACTTTATTATTACCTATTACTTTATTATTAAAAACTGAATATAAATAACTTTGTACAGATTTGGAAAGTTGGCTGACCAGCGCGATGGCAGGTGCTCCATCTATGATGCTTCAAATCAAGCTATCTGCTGTGTCGGCGTTTAGTTCTAGTCTTCGCCGTTATACGTCGCTGAATCATTTGGCGCAGGCAGCGCGGGCGGTACTACACAATGGAAACCAAATCGGACAAATGTTGGCGGATTTAAACAGGGTAGATTTCCACAGTGTTAGGGAGCAAGCTTCTTGGGTAAGGAATACCAAAAGTTTTTATATCTCTCCTTGTCGGCAAAAGCAAAAAGAAAAAGAAAAATGGAAAACTATTTAAAATTATCATTGATAGACTTTTCTAAAATAATTAAATAAATAAATAAATGTATTTATTGTCAAAAATGTTTACAATTTGTAGACAAAGGTAAAGTAAACAAACAAACAAACTAACTAAAGAGAATACAAAACAAGTATACAAATTACATTGTCAGTCTTATTGTTTAAAATAAACATATATACATGTTTACAATGCCAAAGAATAAAAAAATAAAAATAAGATTCAAAAATATTTAGTAAGTTTATAGTAAATATCAATGACCTCTAAATAACTTTATTTCGATATCATTGGTAAATATAGTAACAGCAAACATTAGACCAGTCTTTACAACATCAAATTCGATTATCAAAATATAAGTCATTTACGGCGTAGAAAGCCGTGTCTAGTAAATAAGATTTCAATGCTTTGCGAAATGAAGAAAATGATGTTATGGATTTGATTTCAAATGGCAGGTGATTGTGCATTTTTTTCGAGTTGTATAATATTGAACTTTTAACTAACTCTGAGCGTGGGGTAGGTAGATAAAGATCTTGCTCCGCGTTCCTGAGTGGATAACTGTGAAATGGCCTTTCTTGAGAAGCTGATACATGCTTACGTATTAGGCAAACTGATTCAAATTTAAATAAGGAAGGAAGAGTTAATATTTTTAATTTTTCAAAAAAGTCCTGGCAATGAGTTCTGTTGTTTAGTCCCAGTGAATATCAAACAATTCTCTTCTGGAGCTTGAAAATACGGTCAAATTGAGTCGCACAACACGTACCCCAGAATGGAAGGGCATATCTGAGGTGCGACTCAAAAAGTGCATAATAAACAGTTCTAGCCACTGACAAGTTAAGCTCCTTAGAAACATCTTAATGCAAAACAGGCAGAGCTCAATTTGCCCCTGTTTTTTACCATACGGTATTTTTTATGTCTCTTTGTTATAGGTTTGCCAGTGTGACAACGAAATAGTATCGCGATTTGAAAACGACTTTAAGCTGACCTTGCAGCAGCAAAATTCACTGGAACAGTGGGCGTCTTGGCTAAAAAACGTAGTTAAGAGCGCTCTGAAGCCGTACGAGGGCAGACCCAGTTTTTCCAAGGCAGCTAGACAGTTTCTTTTAAAATGGAGTTTCTATAGGTAAATATTTATGTGATTGTAAAGGAAATCGGTAAGAAATATTTTTTTCCAGTTCAATGGTGATAAGAGATTTAACTCTTCGATCTGCCGCAAGCTTTGGATCGTTTCATTTAATTCGTCTACTTTATGATGAGTATATGTTTTATTTGATCGAACATCAGGTTGCTGAGGCTACTGGAGTAGTTCCAATTGCTGTCATTTTGGAAGGAATTGTAAGTAGTAAGGCTAGTGCATTTAATAAATAAACAAGAGACAGAAGCTATTTATTATTATACTATTTTATAGTCATCATTAAAGAAGGAAGCGATGTAATTGAATATTTTTTCCGTTTTGTTTGTCTTTTTCCTTGAGAATTTTGAATATTTTTGAAGCTTCTCTGTGTTAATTTTTTATAACTTCTTGTTTATTTTATAATTATTGATTTTATGCAAAGCGTATAAATAAGGAAAACATTATAACTTGATTTAGACTGAAATGAGCGTGAATCTTAGGAAAATGCTTCAAAAATACCTACATTTGTATTCTTGCATTTTACATTTTTTTTATTTATATTCAAAGTCTACAGTTTTCTTTAATATAAATAGATACTGTTAAATCCATTTTACAGTTGCCCAAGTCCCTTTGATCCAATTACAACTATGCATTATAACCTGCCTTCGCTTCTAGATTTTTTATGGATTCTATCAACGAATTATTTTTTTCTTATAGAAACAAGATATAATGCAAAACAGTTTATGCATTTATGGAAACAACGATTCTGTATATAATGGTGGAAAATTAGGATGCGTCAGTCCCACAGAACATTTAACAAAACGACAGAAAATCAGCTAGCCTGGACAGGTGTTGTAGGTAGTAACGAGTTTAGTCTTTGGGTCCCAGTAGGAATATTTTTATAATACTAAAGAGATTATTGGAATTGTTGTTATACGTAAAGCATACCATTTTTTCTTTAAAATGAGAATATAAGTCGGTAATTTATGTGCACTTTTCTATGTAGTTGCTTTTTATCAATTTTTCAAAGTTACTTTTGTGGTATTGTTGAAATACTCACAAATTGCCTTTTCTGTTATCAGATGTTTTTTTTCTCTTAAAAGGGGAGAAAACCTGTATTAAAACTGAATAATATTAACTTATTAGATCTTTTTGATTCTTGTACGAATTCTTTTTTTTACATAAGAGCACTTTCATTGAAACATTATTTTAATTTTACAGGTGTAACAGTCAATTTTATTATTATGAACTGTGTGTGACTCATTCTCTATAAAATAAAGTTGTATTTATTGAGTATAAAATCTTTAAAGCGTCACATTCTTGGCGCCCAACGTGGAGCCAGCTGAAATCGTGAGAAGTTTGAGTCCCACGTTGGGCGCTAAGAATGCGGCGCTTTTAAAATTTGATATTTGATATTCAATAAATGCAATTTAAGTTTTATAGATACATAATGAGATACACAGAGTTCGTAACGAGGAAGTTGACTGTTACACAGAAGGTTATTCTACTGTAGTCTGTCTAACTCAAGAATGTATGATAGTGGCTTTATAGAAAGTTATAGAGTGAATTTTTGTAAGGAATCGATTTAAAGAGATATAAGTATATTGTTAAATATTCATTTATGAATTTACAGTAGGTCAAAACCTTTTATATAGTCTGTACCACGATAGTTCAACGATACGTTATCATTATTTATTTTATATCCGTTTTAGAGTGTGTCCGAGATTATTTCATATTGTTTAGAAAATTTAAAAAACAAGTATGTTCCGATATTAGTAATTGAGCGCGTTGAGATTTATTTATTTATTATTAATTTCAAGTAGGAATTTTTGGTTGTTTCAAGTTGTTATTTCAATTTCAACAACCGGATTAAAATTTGGTTTGACAGTGTAGTCGATTTTTAATTTTGACACTGATATCCGTCAACAGGATCATAACCACAAACGTGAGATGACAGCTACTTGAAACAATGTGCAGTGATTTACGCAAGGTCGTAATGACCTTTACACTCAATTTCATTTCGTTTTCACCTCTAAGAGAAAATACGACGATATAATATGACGTAACGTTGAGCTATGATTGTACAGACTCTATCCAGTTTTACCATACAAGACCAAAATACATTTTTTAACATTTAATTTTAATTTTAAAATTATTAGGTAGCATTTATGAACTCATATCGTGTAATGATTAAGTTTTAATCACCTGTTAATGATATTCTTACATTGTTGGGCATACGTGCGTCTGGTCCTTATATAGTCTGTCCGACGAGAGGATCCATGACAGTGATAGTTGTATCTGTCATTTTAAATCACAGATAAATTGGATTTTCTGTCATTTTTTGGATGTCGTCTGTCGAAATATTCTCCGACTCATTGGACAGACTATACTTTGACATAATATACGGGAATGTATCATATTTTAATAATATTATTACGATTATGCATGAATAATTACTTAATCTTTTTATTAGCATGTATTTAAAATAATGTTTTAACGTTGAATCGTCATTTTATTAATTTTTTTTATTAATTTTAATGAGATATATTTTGATAGCAATATTTTATTAAAATAAATTATAATTTATTTTAATTTTAATTATAAATATTTTATATTAATTTATTGATCTCGTGTCCCGTTTGTTAATCTGCCTAACGACAATTTGAATAATCCTTTAGGTCTTTTTACTTTAGTACCAAAATCCTACTGGCCCATAGTAATATTTTACGTTTTATTATATTTTTGTTATAACTTTTGTTTGATTTTGTTGTTGTTTTGTTAACCGTTGCTTTATTTATTGCACTGATTTGTAATTTTATTATTTATTTCAATAAATACTGACTGTTGGATTGTATGCCGATTAATTTATATAAAATCTAGTGTTGACTGGTGTAATATTTTATTTCTGTAACTATTTTGTACTTGTGTTGAACGAATTGAAACACAATTGATAGAATATGGATGGTTTTTCGGCAATCGGCAATGTATGTAGATATAGAAGATTAAAATGTTTTTATCCCTTTTCATATTACTTATGTGTGCAATACCATTAAATTCTTTTTTAATTTGGATATAACAACAGTACTTTTTTAAAAAATAATTAAAATTATTGCATTATTGCAAATATTTGCAAACACAGTATTTATTTCTTGCAAATACAATATATTTGATTTTGGAAAGTTTTACAATATGGAAACTACCTTTGAAGAAAGTTTATATGGACTTTCTTCAGCATATTCAATAACAAAAAAAAATCGTGATTTCGATCCCAGGTACACGTTTATGAGTTTTTTTTCAGTTAAAAAATATATCTTGATAATATGGCAACAAAGGTGGATTAAATTTAGAGGAACGAAAACACATAAAAAATCCAGTGAATCTCAAAATTTAAGATTTTTTTTTAATTTTCAAAGTAAATTAACTTGGTTATTTTGAATTTATTTGAAAAACGGTAAGAGAAAATATGTTTTTTATCGATATCTACCGGTCCTGAAAATATACAACACACCCTATATCCTGTATAGGCTATAATAGTGGGATTAAGTGACAAAATATCGAAACATGTTAAATTAATGTTTATTTACAAGATTCTCAAAATTTATGCAATTTCTTTTTAATTTTCAAAAAAACTTGGTTATTTTGGACTTATTGGAAAAACGGCATTGAATTTTGATTTTTTTAAGAAAGTACTGTTGGTTATATTTGTCTTATTTGTGGATAATTTTGAAAATGTTTTCTGGGCCACCTCTCGTGCAATGCATGATCCGAAAAGTGCCGCAAAATAAATTTAATAGATAGGTATTTGCAATATTTTATTACATTTTTTAAATATCATAAACCCCCGGCACAAAATTCCGACACCCTAAAATTTCGATGTTTCATAACTTTTGACATTGTAAACCGTATTGTATTTTTATGATTATGGCATTAGTTTGTAGATAAATTTGTTGGCATTATTTTTTATTATTTTGATGTCTTATACAGGGTGTTTCAAAAAACATGCGCCATCTTTTGTGGGGAGTTGCCTTACGTAAAAATAAAATTTATTTTTCATATCAACATAGGTCCGATTCTGCTTTGTTTCGTAGCTACAGGGTGTTAAAAGTCTTTTTTTTTTATTTATTATAATTTTCTTCTAAGTACTTTTAGTGATTCGAATGAAATTTTGGGGTTAAAAATCAAGGTAAAAATTACTATAAGTGCTACATATTTTATTGCTAAAAATGCGTCAATAAATTCATCAGGGACGGGCATATGGATTATCACGAATATTTTTCAAAAAAAAACATGTGCGCCACTGACTTTTTTCATTTAATATCAAAATTATGTAGGCCGTTTAATACCAATTTGTCGACATTTTGGATACGGACATTTTGTCGAATTCGGCCTCCTTGATGAGATAAACAATTTTATTAATCACAATAATTAATAAAATTAAAATTAAAATAAAATGAATAAATTATATATTTTACCTAATTTATTATTAAATATTATTATTATTATTAGTTATTATTACTATTAGTCCAACCTACGGCAATGTCAAATAAAAAATTATGATCTTTAAGATAATTACAAAAAACCTAATTTTAAAGTTTTAATTTCCTGTAATTCTAAAACTATGCATTTCCATACCCATGTATATTGAAACTTTTTTTTTATATTTTTTGGTGAGGAATCAATGAGTACTTATTTAAAACTTTCGCAAATTAGTGATATTATTTTTTTTTTAAAGGTTGCTACTTTGCCATCCAACGGTCCAAGTCTAAACTTGGGCCTTGGTCATTAATAAAATTACGTTTATCTTATCAAGGAGGCCGAAATCAAGAGACAACTTTTAATTGGCATTAAACTGCTTACACTATTACCCCAACAAGATAAAAAAAGTCAGTGGCGTACATGCTTTTTTTAGAAAAATATTCCAGTGATAACCCATATGCACGTCCCTGGTGAATATGTCGACACATTTTTAGCTTTAAAATATGTCGCATTTATAGTAACTTTTAATCTCAAAATTTCATTTGAAAAGCTAAAAGTAGTACTTGGAAAAAAATATAATAAATCGAAAAAATATTAACACTTTAATACTCTGTAGCTACGAAACAAAGCAGAATCGGACTTATGATGATATGAAAAATAAATATAATTTTTACGTGAGGAATCTACCCACGAGAGATGGCACATGTTTTTTGAAACAACCTGTATATTTCGGTTAGGTGGGTTTATACCGGGGTAAATCAAAACTTCGTTTTTGCAGTATATTCTAAACACCTTATGGAAAAAATGAGACGTGCATTTTGGATAAAAAAACCAATCTTAGATGTATTCCTAACCTTTCATTTTTTGAATTATCTTGTATTTGTTGAAAATGGAGCTCCCAATGGTCACCGTTATATTGAGGATGTTCTCCAAGAAGTTGTCGTTCCATTTGCTCCTTTTATTGGAAATCAGTTTATACTGATGCATGATAATGCCAGGCCCCACATTGCGCGGGGTAACGAGTTAGAAGTACCTTAACGAGAACCTGGATGAGGTTGGACTACGAACAATGGCCTCCTTGTACTCCCGACCTCAATCTAATCGAACATTTTTGTGCGATGAAATTAAAAGAGCTGTCCGTCGTCGTCCTATTCTACCACAAACTTTACAAGAGCTATGACTAGCATTTTAGCACCAATCATGGAGGAATCTCCGTTAATTTTAACCTGAGCTCTTGTAAATGGTTTTCTTGTCTATAGCTTGATATTCATCAAGATATAGATCAAGAAAGAATAACTACCCTTATTCGTTCGATACGACGAAGACCTCGGGCTGTTATTGTTGCAAGAGGTGGACATACACGCTATCAAAATTACGATAAAATTATTGTTTTTGTCTATAAAAAATCTCTGAAATCAATACTTTACTTAAAAATGTGTAGCTCATAAAAGAATAGGGATAGTGGGATAATTCAAAAAATGAAATGTTAGGAATACATCTAAGATTACAGGAAAGTGTTTTTTATCCAAAATATGCAAAAAACAACGTTTTGATTGACCCCGGTATAAACCCACCTAACCGAAGAATATAAACCATTAAAATAATAAGAAATCATGCCAATACATTTGTCTACACACTAATAATCATAAAAATCCGATTACAAAATAAAAAGTTATGAAACATCAAATTTAGTCAAATTTTAGGGTGGCGGAATTTTGTGCCGGGTAGTATAGTATATTAACTATTTTCTTAAATAGTGCCATATGTTTTGCTGAACCCATAACAGCATACAGATTGTTGTAACTTGTATTATTTAAATTTAAATGTTGCACGATTAAAATGTTGCACCCACGCATACAGTATATTACGTTGATTGTGATACGTTTATTTTTATTTTCCTACTACGACAACGTCCGCCTAATCAGATCCGTTATTATTATTTGCACTATGGAATTGTCAAATACCTCATGACGTAATTACGGAATAAATCTATCACAATCGATGAACCGGGCGAAGCGGTGTATTTAATATTGTACATATGTTATTGCTCAAAAGTATAATCCATCCACCAGTAAATTTAACTGAATGTAATGGTAATTAAGCCAGACAGATTTACCAGGGTACATAATATTCCTCTTGGCAGTACAAGTAGGTGTTTATATTAAAGTGTTAAAATGTAAGTATCGCTCTCATCGCAAGCGCTAATAGTAAGAAATGGTATTCACAAATTATTTGGATAAGAAATAGGTGTTTAGTAAATTCAGGGATAACGGATTGCACTCTGTAATCAATGGCAATGGGAAATAATGAAGCAAGGTGGTGATATGACAAGCATAAGAGCTCGGACTCACTGACGATCAGGTCGCAACGACCTGGCCGTCGCACTAAGGGGTATTTAACCCAAAAAGTTGGCCAATATTCAAAAATCTAAATTCAAGATATCAACCAACCGATATCAGGAATTATTTGTATAAACATGAATATATTCGAGGGTGGGTGGTAGGGGTCAGTATCCCCCCGAGTTACAATCCGCGCCAATCACAAATTGTTCTTCGAATAGATGGGGTGTGTATCGCTGTGCTTTTACAAAATTTACTTAACAATAATTATCTTAGTTTTTCTTACTAATCGCGATCTTTTATTGATCTTATATTAGTTTGGAGTATAATATGGAGTATTCCTCTTTAGTATAACTGTTATTTTGTAGTTAGAACAATATTAAGCTGCTAGTTCAATAATAGACATATTATTTCATTTATAACAGAATGTTTATGTAAACTTTCAGTATGTAATCGAACCTTATCAAGTATATCAATCTGGCTGGTTTTGTAGCTTAAGTATTCCTTTAGAAGACCTTGATAAGAAATTTTGCTAATTTTTGCGAGTTTGGCAGTTACAATTTTTTTAATCGAATAAAAATGTAGTGTTTTTTCACTTTCAACACCCTGTATCTTAGAAACAATGGATTTCTGGATCTATGTTTATGGGAACTTTTCTCCATAAAATGACCTGAGGAATCACTCCCTCGGGTATTGACATGTTAATGTCAATACTTTTATTATTATATTAGTTTGGAGTATAATATGGAGTATTAATCTTTAGTATAACTGTTATTTTGTAGTTAAAACAATATTAATCTGCTAGTTCAATAATAGACATATTATTTCATTTATAACAGAATGTTTATGTAAACTTTCAGTATGTAATCGAACCTTATCAAATATATCAATCTGGCTGGTTTTGTAGCTTAAGTATTCCTTTAGAAGACCTTGTTAAGAAATTTTGCTAATTTTTGCGAGTTTGGCAGTTACAATTTTTTTTAATCGAATAAAAATGTAGTGTTTTTCACTTTCAACACCCTGTATCTTAGAAATAATGGATTTTTGAATCTATGTTTATGGGAACTTTTCTCCATAAAATGACCTGAGGAATCACTCCCTCGAGTATTGACATGTTATTGTCAATACTCGAGGGAGTCTCGACTTAATCTTGTCAATAAAAAAAACGCTAGGTATGTATTAAAATTTGAAGCAATTTCTTTATTTTCTCACGTTTTAAACAGGCGGAAGAATGCAAAAAAAATAAAAATATTATTGGCCAGGTTTTGAGGTAAAATATCCCATAGTGCGTCGGCTGGCCGGATGTATTGCGTTTATAGCTGCGGCCAGATGAACGACCAATTTCAACAGAGCTGTGAGATGAACGATTTTTTACGTTTTACCAATTAGAAAATATTGTTTCAGAAAGAATTAAGTTTCAGAAATGTTAAAATATCCAAGTTAACTAAAAAGCGAAGTTGCTATTCATTAGCTTATTAAATGTTCTAATATTAAATAATGCATTTAAAATATTCTTGGATTTTTCGTTAATAAATACTGGTGTGGTAAATGGAGTAAGTAAAATCTCCAACCCCGACTACACGATAACGTCGTTATTTCCATGTTTTTCAAATCCGCGATGCCTGCTATTCCATCAGTCGTTTCATAACAGAATATTCTACATCCTACGTCTATGTAATTAATATGTGTAGAGTGAGACATGTAACTCGTGAGATTTTCAGCATTATATCAATAAAGGACAAAAACAATATTGTTCCTAAAGATGCCTCCAGACTTGAGCATTTTAGCCCGACCGAATCGAGCACGCACGAACACGCAGAACGAATAGGCCGAACAAAAAGCATTGTGTACTCGCCACTGACAAAAAGGGAGATATTCTGTTTCTTTTTTCCACTGATATGGACTTCTACTGATGGCTCTTATCGACTTTAGAAGTGAACATATTAGGGCCATCGTAAAAAAAAGGTCGTCAGACACTGGCTCTAAATATAAGCAGGTAGAAAGTTTAGCTTCCAGTTATTTCAATGTTTATATATTTTTTTTCAATATAAATTCCTCATTTTATTGTTACTGAGAATCCACAACAGCAATTACTTCTCTTTTTATGAACGTTTAAGTTACTTTTACTCTTAATTTTTTTTTAAAAATAATGTACCTAGTAGAAATATAGTCTAATTAACCCTGTTTGAAAAACGTTAAATTAAATATAATATTTAAAATATAGTTCTCCTCCTTGTACATGACTACAATACAACTAAAAAAACTAATTTAAAAAAAAACAAGTGGTTGTAGAAAAACTTTAAATATATGATTTTTTTTTATTTTTTAACATCAAAACTCAAAGGTATAATAACAAGTAATCATACCAACCATAAATAGAGTAGGTATGTCATATAAAAATGTTTTGAATTTTTACTAGAATCGACCCTTGATAAAAAAAGGGACTAGATTTAAGTTTACCTTTGATCCAGTCTGTATACTATTTCTATGGATTTTCTACACGTGTGCAAAAACTACACTAAAACGTATATCTTATAGAAAATAAAATATTGTGCGTTGAATTTGAGGGATTTCATCTCAAAAATTATTAATTTGGAAGAAAACCGGCAACAAGCGGCAGAAAATAATAATATTTTAGTGCAGTCTACTGGTCGCAACGACCAACGGACGGCCAAAACGTTAGTGTGCGCAGTATCATTTGATTTAATGGTTTTAGAGGTAACAGCGGCCTGGCCGGTGTGACCTGGTCGTCAGTGTGTTCAAGCTCTAACAGTTAATTATGATTATATGACCGATACAAAATATAACAACAATGTAACCATCTTATAAACTAATCGGAGAGTTGACAGTTGTTAAAAATGCTTCTAGAGACGTTACAAAGAGTGCTTTAGAAGTACATTTTGACCGTGTCAACTAGGCTTTAGAGGGAAAGACCGTTACAAGTCCGCGGACTTTATCTTTTGATCGTTTTCCAGACCAATATAATCTGACAGATCGAGTCTACGGATTTGGCCTGTCACAGGCTTGGTTCGCCACACGAAGGTTTTATCCGTAGATCAAGTCCTCAGACCAAATCCCCAGGCCAGATTTTCTGGTGTATGGGGGCTATTAAATTTTATATTATTACAGACTTATGTAAAGACTGTTCAGCCATTGTTCACTGTTACGTCATCATTATTTGTCAAATATGAGTTTTAGGGTGTGTCTGAGATCAATTAATAAAGCTTAGAAAATTTTCTCGTTCCGACATTATTGATTGAGCGAGTTCCGTTTTTTCGACATTTATTCATTTTCCTTGAACTCTTCATCAGTTGCGATCTTTTCATCCCAACTCTTTGACTGTCGAAATTCCTATTTCTAAAGCATCAGCAAGCCGCACATTGTCATTAATCGATCTCCATCATAAAATTATAACCAAATCAAATGACAATGACAATTACTCTTTGAATAAAAAGCAGTTACTAAGAAGAATATGCAGTAATTTACGCAATGCCATAATAACGTCAATCTCTTTCATTTTGGTTGGCAAGTGAGGGTGCATCCACTATCTAGAAACGGCGTTGAAATTATAAATTTCTTTTGAATCGATTTGCAGCAACTCTATTAGTTGAAAATTCATCTGTCAGAAATTTTATCTGTCAAATTCATCTGTCAAAAATTTCAGCCAATAGAATTACTGGAAATCTATTCAAAATTCGTTAATTATATTTAAAATGCCCGTTTTGGATGCATCCTGAGTGTATAACAATAAATGACGGACGTTGAACAATCGCTCAAACATTCTATAGTCTAGTGTTTTTGATTAGCGCAGGTCACATGATCACTAATAAACATTATGTCATTTGATCGTATTTCTGGTTTTCAGTAATCACATTGTAGTACAGCTAGCAACGTCGGATAAACAAGTATTTTAAGACGTCTGGCTCTTTGAAATATCTTGTACTATGTTCTGTGATTGCTGTATTTGGTTCGTCTGCACTGTTTTGAACGTATAGTAGTATTCAAATTAAGTAAAATTAGAAGAAGATCCTATATTTTATTAGGTGTAATATTGATAATAATTGTTTTAATAATTGCTTTATTGGGGCTATTTTATTCCCCAGTACCGAATATTAATCGAACATAGCATAGCGCAGTGCGTAGAGTTTCCGACCACGAACCGATGATTCAGAGTTCGAATCCGGGTCAGGGCAAAGACTTTTTTATTTTAAGTTTATATTCTAATAGTAAAGTATTAAATATATTTTTTTTTAATTACCAGAATTATTTAATACTTTACAATCAGAATATAAACGAAAATAAAATAAAAAAGTCTTTGACCTGACCCGGATTCTAACTCACCGGAATGAATCATTGGTTCGTGGTCGGAAACTCTACGCACTGCGCTATGGAGACATGTTCGATTTATATTCAATACTAGAATTTATAGGACTAAATTAATAAAAAAATATAGGATCTTCTTTCGATGCGCAGTAGTGAACGCAACGGGTATCGGCAGCCAGACGGGCCTCATGCTGTTCCAGAGAGCATAGTAAAAGATATATCAAAGAGCCAGACGTCTTAAAATATTTTCTCGAAAACGTTGTTAGCTCTTACACTATTGTAACTGACTACAGCATGATATAGTATCTGTTATCTCCACATCTCCGTTTTGAAATTATGAATTTCTTTTGAAAGTGTCCAATTTGCATCATCATGTTTCTATTTCATTACTGTAAATATAATTAATTGCTTCTTTTTTATTCTTCCAAAAAATATTGTATTGAATGTAGGTAAATGTATCCAAAATATTTGTGAATTATATATAAAATGCCTTTTTTAGCTTATCAAAAATGTGTAAACAAGAAATCATTAAGAAACAAATACTCAAATCTACAACAGGCGTGCCGTTATTAGATTGTATAAAAAACGATAGATATATAGACATGCAAATATTAAATTCTTTCTAGTGCATAATGGTACAGCTACATATAAACCTATTTTACAAAGTATTTTAAGGTAAATAAGATATAAAATATGCTTGTAATAAGTGTGATTGCTGTATTTGAATAAGATGCACTGTTTTATATTTATAGTAGTATTCAAATTAATGTAAAATTAGAAGAGATATGTGTATTTTTGTAGGTGTAATATCGATAATAATTGTTTTAATAATTGCTTTATTGGGGCTATTTTATTTTAACAGCAAACACCGAAAAATATTTTAATATTAATTGCACTTCATTCAAAAGTTTGATCTCAAGGGGTATAGAATTTGGTTGATGTTTCTAAGACTTTTTTTTGTAATGACCTGGTTAATAAATACTAGTCTTGTTCTTTATTTTTTCTTAATTCAAAAATACTTATTAATCTCTGCATTGAATTTTCCCTTTCCTAAAATTCCCCTATAGGTTGTACGAAATATGTTTACAGAATCGGACTGCTGGTTTTCTTAAAATATTAGCTTTGTTCGGGTTCTTGTTATTACCGATTCTGAACCGTCCTAGAACTCTGCAGCGCATGCGCAAATGAAATAATGTCTTAATATTTCCTTCTGCGCATACGCATCACAGTTCTAGGGCGGTTCTTATTACCGATTCTGAACTTCTGATTATTTTTCTTATTACCGATTCTGAACCGTCCTAGAACTGTGATACGCATGCGCAGAAGGAAATACGGAGAAATTGTTTCATTAGCGCATGTGCGGCAGAGTTCTAGGACAGTTCAGAATTGGTAATAATAAGAACGCGAACAAAGCTATATATTATGTGCGTGTGGCGTAATATTTCTATTGTACGCAGTCTAGGCTAGCTTTTTATTATTAAATGCCCAGTCCCGATTCTGTAATCATATTTCCTGTCTAAAGATTCATCAATCGTATACAAATAGCATAGGCTAGACAAGAAATTTCTTGCTACGGAGCTTACAGAATCCAGAATCCCACTGCAGTTTCCCAAGGACATACCCAGTTGACATGCAAGATCTCATCATGCATCAATCATGATTAATTTGTAGTTAGCATTGGAAAATTATCAGTACAGTTATTGCCCTTGTTTATATATTAACTAGTTATTCAGCGTGATTTAGCTCTGGGAGTTCACTGATATATGGCTACAAGAATTGCATCGCGGGTATTTCAAATATTTGAGTTTCTAATTAAGTGGGACAAAAAATATATTTTTTTAAGCTGTTGCTTATATTAAAAATTATATACCGGGTGTTTTTCAAAAGTGGTTCTCCCGTATATCTTTTTTATTTTTGAAGTGAAAAATTCAAAGCCGTCACACACGAGCTAGCTAGGCGACACGCGAGACAAAAAATGGTAAGGACGCGAGCTGGGAGTAAAATACAGGGTGTTTCAAAAAACATGTGCCATCTCTCGTGGGGAGATTCCTCACGTAAAAATAAGATTTATTTTTTATATCAACATAGGTCCGATTCTGCTTTGTTTCGTTGCTACAGGGTGTTAAAAGTCTTAATAATATTTCGATTTATTATAATTTTCTTCCAAGTACTTTTAGTGATTCTAATGAAATTTTGAGGGTGAAAATTACTATAAGTGCTACATATTTTAATGCTAAAAAAGTGTCAATAAATTCATCAGGGACGTGCATATGGGTTATAACTGGAATATTTTTCAAAAAAAACGTGCACCACTGATTTTTCTTCTTCTGATATCCAAATTGCGATGGCCTTTTAATGCCAATTAAAAGTTATCTCTTGATATTTTGTCGACTTCGGCCTCCTTGATGAGATAAACGCAATTTTATTAATCACAGTTAATAAAATTAAAATAAAATTAATAAATTATATATTTTACCTAATTTATTAAATATTATTTCTATTAGTTATTATTACTGTTACTCTAACCGACAGCAATTTCAAATAAAAAATGATGGCATTTAAGATAATTACAAAAAACTTAATTTTAAAATGTTTTAACATCCTGTAACTCTAAAACTATGCATGTCCATACCCATGTTTATAGGAACTTTTTTTCAATAATAAGTTTTAATACATTTTTTATACAGCATTTATTAAATATAGTTACACTTCCATTATCTTCTGTGCCTTCTCTTTCTGTAATTATCACTGTCACTTTCACTGGAAGAGTATTTTTTTCTTTTTTCATGAGACCTTGAATCCTTCCTATGTGATTTACTTGACTCTTTATTACTTCTTGATTTCTCTTTGTAATGTCTATCTTCATCTCTTTCTCTTCTGCTGTCTTTTTTATGTTTATCCTTATTTTCCCTATAACTGTACTCTCTATGACTATATTTTTCTGACGACCTATTCCTTTTTTTCTCCGAGTCTTTCTGATATTCTCTATCATGTTCTCTCCTTGAATAATGTTTTTCTTCCTTATTATATTTTTTAGTATTTGAATTATTCTTGTGTGATTCTCTAGTCCTTTCACTAAAATCTAATCCGCTTTTTGCACTTTTTTCATCCAAATATTTTACACCTCTGCCCTTTCCTAGCCATTTAATTTTGGAAACACTTTGACTGAAATCAACATGAATTCTTCTATCATCGATAAGTACGTTGTCCATTTTAAAATATGCATCTTCGCATGACTTCTGCTCTTCAAATTCAATAAAAGCATACTGTAATGAATCACCAGATTTGCGATCTCTTATTACCTCACATGATTTAATTTTGCCAAACCGACTAAAAATAATTTCCAGATCATCATCTGTGGTAACAGGATTCAATTTGCACACAAAAAGAACATTTTCTGGAGGGGCCACATCAGCATCTGGAATGTCTCCAATCATTTCTAAAATTGTTGCTCGAGCTTTAGCTTCCCTTTCTGCCTGGAGCTCAGCAACTTCTCTAGCAGATTTTCCTAAAAACAGAAGAAAAGCTATAAGTAAACTATTTGCTAATTAAATTTAATCAAAATACCCAAAGTCTCGTCAACATCTTCATCAGGAGCAATTCTTCCACCAGCTAATCTCTCTGCACTTGGAGAAGGTGACCTGGATGGTATTGTAATCTTTTCTGGATCAGGATATGGATCATCTAGAATTACGGTATGAGTAATTCTCACATCCTTGTAAGGCCTGTCATCTTTATCACAAATAATTTCATTTATGTCCTCTAACACGTTCATGCCTTCAACAACTTCACCAAATACACAGTGATGACCATCTAGATATGTAAGGTCTTCACCTAGAGTTATAAAGAATTGTGAGCCAATCATATTATCTTCTCCTCCAACAAATGATATTAAGCCAGGGTGGGTATGCCTTATTCTCGGTTCATTTTCCATTTCAAAGTATCTAAAAATTTAAAAATGAAATAAAAAATGAAATAAAAATGAAATTTAAACAGAACATATTTAACATTAATATAGCAATAGAATTTAGTACTAAAAACTGTTACCTTTTCGAGGGTCCATCAATTACACCAAAAATTGACTCTCCACCTTTACGCGTTCCTGTAGGGTCACCAGTTTGTGCAATAAAACTTCTACTGATAGTATGGAACAGGTTAAAATTATAATATTTTGTTTTACATAATTTTAGAAAATTAAAACAGGCTTTTGGTCTACTATTAAGAAACAAATCTACTGTAATATCACCAAGAGTTGTCTCTATTACAACAGACATAGCTAATTTTTAAAAGTGGATATTACATGAAGAGCGGTACCTATTTATTTGTTACTTTAAAAGTGAACGGCCTTTCTTTTGATACACTAAGAAACTCATGAAACTGCATAAATATAGCTGCTCTATTTGCAATTTCTAATATGTTTGATTTATGTATAAATTAAATAAATAAAAAAGGCAGAAGTGGGGTTAAATAACAAATCCGTCTTAAACGTCAAAGCTGTCAAAGTGATTATATATGATCAGAGTATATGATCAGATATGATGGATGGTTACAAGGGATGGTTAGGGTAAAGGTTAGGGCAGAGAATGGTTAGGGTAAATCAAAGGATATGGAGTATTTTTGGTAAAAAACTTGTGTAAACCAAGGCCATAAGGGGTATTTTGCTCGTTTAAAAAGAAAAGAAGACATGCCCGTCTTGACATTAACCTAACTTACTAACTTCTTTCAGCAGACTTTTGACATTTTTCTTTTCAAAATTGTAAAAAATAATAAGTAAATACGAAAAATTAGGTAAGGGTATCAAACATTTCCTAAATGTAAGTGTACCTTAAAAATTATTTGCAAAAATTGCATGGTTTGGTATACAAAGTGTAGTTATATAATGTTTATGTTTTATAAAGCTTGGATCTCATAATTTTTTTATAGTTATAACAACGTGAAATTACAATCATCTTATATAATTTCAGTACACTTTAAAATGGGTAATACCGTATCAGCAGCAGAGATAGCTGCCGCTCAGATAATTCATCCAAATGAACCTATCGAGAAACATTCTTTTGTGCAATATAGTGCTGAACAACATAACACTGCAGACATCCCAGAAGAATGCCCCATGCATAAAAAACACCAACCTGCTGCTTCAGAATGTCCAGTGCAGCATGACAACAACAATGATATAAATCCTTTAAATATGGTATACTATGACTTATTGATCTAGTTGTAATTAATAATTCACTACCAATTAATAGATGACTCCAGCAAATCAGAATCCGTCACCGGGCCAGCCTTTTTCACTATCAAAGGAAAGACAACTATCTACTATACCTAAGGCTATTGTTAAAGAAGGTGAAAGTCCATACTGGATGTATCCAAGTGCACAGGTACAGTCTCAATATTCTTTAGAATTTATAATATTTATGCAAAATACATGCTTAATTAGATGTTTTGGAATGCCATGTTGAGGAAGGGTTGGAGATGGAAAGATGAAGATGTGTCAGAAAAAGATATGAATGATATAATAAAAATTCACAATGCTAATAACGAACAAGCCTGGCAAGAAGTATTAAAATGGGAAGCTTTACATGCTAATGAATGTACGGACCCTAGGTAATGCTTATTTAGTATAAAATTATTGTCTGTTTCATTTAAAAAGAAAATATATGCATAAGAGTATTTTTATTTAGAAAACATGCAGGGTTGTATTCGGGAAACTTTGGCAATATATTCTGATGCAATGGACTTTCTTAAATCAAACTACAGTTTCAGATCTTTTTAAATATAACTTTAAAATCTGTAATAAACTCACAGGCAAAAAAAAACCAGCCTCTAAAAACTAGTCCCAATTTCAAAGTTGAATTTCTCACGAATCACTCATTAGATTTTGATGATTTCTTTTTAAATTGTAAATTAATTCCTTCTTAACGGATGCTACATCACAAATTTTTATTCCGAATTTATTTTGAGCATATACAGGGCACAACAATAAGACAAAGTTTTTTGCCCGAACTTTGTAACACCCTGTAGGATGCAGCAGCTGTAGTAGCTATTGCTAAATTGAATCACATTGTAGCCTCATCTTTTGTGAGCATTTTGTTTTTGTAAATTACAACATTATCTCTGTTTGTATTGGAGATACGCTACTTTAAAACGAACGTCTCGGAAAAATGCTTCGCAGGCAAAACTGCGATTCATCCGTGAAGAGGACTGGAGTCCATTGCTCAATATCCCAATTCACATGTAAACGCGCAAACTGAAGACGGTCTCGGAAAAATGTTTCGCAGGCAGAAAGTTTTATGTATAAATAATTCAGGCGACGACATAGGCGAAAACGGATTTAGTAATATTTGCAATTAGACAACAACGGTTGCCAAATTAAAAAATGCCATTATCTGTGACGGATGTTGCTTGTTGCTACCCTGGGTATACCTCGAACAACAGTCCAAGATGCCTGGAATCGGTATATGGAAACGGGAAATTTCACCAGGCGAGTGGGTTCTGGAAGAAAATGGAAGACAAATGCAATTGACGATCGCTTTATTGTCTTGAATACTTCACGAAATCGTAGAATTACAGCGTTTCAGAATCAACATCTGCTACAAGCCGTGCGTAGAACTCAAGTCAGTGAGAGAACAATCCGACGAAAACTAAAAGAAAATAGCTTGTCTGCAAGGAGGCCTGCCGCAGGACCCCAGATACTTCCAAGACATCGTCGAGCACGTCTTCAGTTTGCGCGTTTACATGTGAATTGGGATATTGAGCAATGGACTACAGTCCTCTTCACGGATGAATCGCAGTTTTGCCTGCGAAGCATTTTTCCGAGCCGTTCGTTTTAAAGTAGCGTATCTCCAATACAAACAGAGATAATGTTGTAATTTACAAAAACAAAATGCTCACAAAAGATGAGGCTACAATGTGATTCGATTTAGCAATAGCTACTACAGCTGCTGCATCCTACAGGGTGTTACAAAGTTCGGGCAAAAAACTTTGTCTTATTGTTGTGCTCTGTATATGCTCAAAATAAATTCCGAATAAAAATTTCTGCCGTAGCATCCGTTAAGAAGGAATTAATTTACAATTTAAAAAAAAATCATCAAAATCTAATGAGTGATTCGCGAGAAATCCAACTTTGAAATTGGGACTAGTTTTTAGTGACCGGTTTTTTTTGCCGGTGAGTGTATATAAAATTTCTTCAGGTTAAAGAGCTTTGGTGGAAAAGCTTCTGATTACAGTCCAAGGGCTAGAATAAGACAGCTTTTGGGATATGAGTTACCTTTTGACAGACATGACTGGATAGTAGATAGATGTGGCAAAGAAGTCAGATATGTAATTGATTATTACGATGGTGGCAAGGTTGATAGCAAATTTAATTTTGCTCTATTGGATGTTAGACCTGCAATGGACAGGTAAACATTATTTCAGCTTTTCTATATAGTTTAAGCACATATTATAGAGATTATAAACTTATCGTCACAAGCATTGTTTTTCGTGGTTCCAATTTTCGGAGTCGCGCACTAGTTAGGTTACTAGTTTGCGCATAGAGCACGCCCACTTATGGCCTCTAAAATTGTGCACAGCGCCTGACCGGCCCAGATATTACGCTGTTTAAACGCGAGTTTATTTTTGGGCACATGAAATTTTACTTGTTTGCTCATCGTCATAAAAACAATTATCGTACCACGAATTAGTATAATATATAGTATACCTAATCTGTGGTTTAAGTAAACATTTGTTTTAGCTTCGAAAATGTTTGGGATAGAATGAAAGTGGCTTGGTGGAGATGGTTTTACCTCGAAAATAAGAAGCTCCGACGTTTTTGGGTATATGAAATGATCCACATTATAGATTATTGTATTTATTATGTTAATAAATGTCTGTTTGTTAGTGATATAAATTTGAAAAGAAGTTTATTTTTATAGTTAACTATTTTCTATGGAGGGTAGAGATAAGGAGCATCATCCCACTTGGTACTTTGTTTGAAAAAATGGTCAGCTATAATAGGATAGTATACCTAGATGTTCAAGAAATGGCTAGGGTAGCATTATTAAGCAATAAGAGTTCAAACTGAACTTAGCAGTTATAACAAGTGAAGCTAGTCAAAGGAGAGTGGCATCACAGATTAGACAGATTATAAACTTTATTTTTTCTTTATCGTTTTTCGTGGTTCCAATTTTCGGAATCGGGCACTAGTTAGGTTACTAGTTTGCGCGCATAGCACGCCCACTTATGGCCTCTAAAATTGTGCACAGCGCCTGACCGGCACAGTTATTAGAGAGATATCGGAAAACCGAATAGCGTCATGCAGTATTTACGCGTACCTTATCATGGTTACGATATGCGCGAGTAATGGCGCGAGTCAGTTTTTAACGCAACACCCGCTAATAACGTTACCGCCTGACGTAATTTGCGGATCAATTACACCAAGCGCTATTTCTAAATAACGTTTAAAATTAACATTGCTTAAATGGGCATTTTAATGCGTATTTAAGCAATGTTAATTTTAAACGTAATTTAGTGCGGGTATTTGACAACCGGGGCCGGCCGGCGAGATCTATTATTTTAGGTTATGTTTGAATTGTTTTGAATTATTACTTTAGTTTTATTAGGTAATTTGATATTTAAGTAGCTGGGATTAGTTTTAATTAAATAAATATGGCCCAAAATATGGATTCCACCTCTTCCAATATTAAAGAACCTATAAAGAGGCTTAGGTTTACAGCAGATGACGACTTAGCCCTTCTAAGGGAATTTGTTACTTGTTGCCCTAAACCCACTGGCAGACGTTGAACAATAAAGCACTGGAAATAAGCACTTTAGCCCTTTAGTTTTAAAATAACTAGTAAACAAAACAATTTCAAAGTTTTAAATTCAAAGTTAGGTTAAGTTTAAATAGTGGACGCGACGCGAACAGAATTCTTTCCGATCCGATAACTATAAATGAAGAGAGTTAATACCACCTCACGAAAAGGAACACCTGGCCTTATTAACGTCCATGCACGCTATTCGGTTTAGCGATATCTCTCTATTACGCTGTTTATTGTTATTTTACGCGAGTTTATTTTTGCGCACAGGAAATATAACTCGTTTGCACATCGTCATAAAAAACAATTTTCTTTCGTACCACAAATTAGGGATAAGATTTTTATCTGTATACATATAGTATACCTAATCTGTGGTGGCATCACAAACGCCATTAAAAATACTTATTTTTCTCTTTAATTATTTCCCGCTTTAACATTTCTTAGCGCTTTCTTTCAAGTGTAGAACTTTTGCTACAGAAGCGCTTACTAATTGTACTTTCTTTGATGGCCACTTTTCTATACACAAAGATAATTCTTACTCTACGCTTCATACTGTTTTCTGTATCCCTTTGGAAATATTTCAAAAGTAGATGTAATGATATTTAAACTTGCAGCATAAATAACGTAAGGCTAGTCCGACTGAGTCATATTCTTGAATTGCCATATCTGAGTATTTTATTTTATAATATACAGGGTGAGATTCATGGCCATGGCACGTTAGAAGTTTATGGAGAACTAGTGATAGGATTTTTTTGAAAATTTGGATTTTTGCATAAAGGGACCTGCTCCATCTGTCTAAATTATTTTCAGCATTACAGTGTTGCCGCTTCGTACTAAAAAGTGGTAGCATCTTTATTATTTTAAATGGAACACCCTGTATATTATTATATTTTTCGAAACTACTTTCATATCTCAAAATTTTTCTATTATACTAACCTATACCAATCTCTAATAGTTCTCGAGATAAAAAATAAAACATGCGTAAAATTGATAGAAACTTGATCTAGAATAAGCATTGGTTAAATCATAAATCAAAATTCGAAAGCTGAAATTTGGTTTTTAGGTTAAGGAAAGTCGACATGTTCGATCTGTCTAAATCAACCGATTTGATATCAAATCTACATATATAAAATGCTAATGTTTATCTGTGTCGTCTCTACTGAAGTAAAGACTTACTCTAGAAAGTTGCTTTTTTTACTGAAAGATAGCTAATTACAAAAAAATAAAAAGTATTTTTTTTCCTGACATCGTGAGTAGGGAGATAAAAAATATTTTTTTTATCTATTTTCGTTTGTTATAAAACACTTCAAATCAATGTTATTTTAAATTGAAGCCTAGAATGTGGAATATAGAATGTTTAGGAGGTGCGTTAATCACCGGAAACAGCGAACAGATTTATTGTATATTCCCCTTTCTTGAGTTATAACGGGTTATAACTCATCATACAGTCTCAGGGCTTTGACAAAAGCCAGTCTCTGAGACGGCTTCGCAGAGGCCAGCTCTCCTTCTTCGACATCAGCCTTACCAAAGTATATGGCACGAACGGTTGTCTCGGCGCACTCAGGTGTTAATTGAGGAGACAGTGTCCTGTTGACAGTTGTCCCCATGAGAATCTGAAAATTGTTCTTACTTAAATCAAGGAAAATCTTTGATTTTTCTCGGTCGTAAGGAGGATCTTTTTGGAATGTCTTAGACCGTTGGAGGATTCCATTCCAGGTTACGGATGGAGTCCTCCAGGTTCTTCAGTTCCGCTTTAAGATGGTATCCGCTTGGAAAACAGAACGGTTCTAGTCCAGTTAGTGGAGTGTTCGCTTCTTTTCTAGCCAGATCGTTTGCTTTTTCATTGCCTTCTATCCTTTTGTGAGCGGGAGAGCACCCAGAGTAGGAGGACTTTCTTTGCCTAATTTAAAATGCAATTGCCTAATTTAAAAATTTAATAATTTTAAATTAGGCAAAAATAAATTTTGCCTAATTTAAAAGGCATTGGACAGGCTTGAGTGCGGATGAATTACTCCATGTAGTGCAAGATCGAGAGCGATACATAGATATTGTTAACATGGCAGTCGTCAACGTTCACTAGGAACATATGACACTTGAAGAAGAAGATACAGTAGAAACTCGATTATTTGGGCTAGCCGGGACCAAGCCTTCGCCGGATAATCGAAAACACGGATAATTCAAAGACCTTATTTTTATTAACTTTCTTTGACTAATTTAAAATGCAATTGCCGAATTTAAAAATTTAATAATTTTTAAATTAGGCAAAAATAAATTTTGCCTATTTTAAAAGGCATTGGACAGGCTTGAGTGCGGATGAATTACTCCATGTAGTGCAAGATCGAGAGCGATACATAGATATTGTTAACATGGCAGTCGTCAACGTTCACTAGGAACATATGACACTTGAAGAAGAAGATACAGTAGAACCTCGATTATTTGGGCTAGCCGGGACCAAGCCTTCGCCGGATAATCGAAAACACGGATAATTCAAAGACCTTATTTTTATTAACTTTCTTTGACTATTTTAAAATGCAATTGCCGAATTTAAAAATTAATAATTTTTAAATTAGGCAAAAATAAATTTTGTCTATTTTAAAAGGCATTGGACAGGCTTGAGTGCGGATGAATTACTCCATGTAGTGCAGGATCGAGAGCGATACATAGATATTGTTAACATGGCAGTCGTCAACGTTCACTAGGAATATGACACTTGAAGAAGAAGATATGTACTAACATTATATCTTTAGGCTCTTAAAACTTGATAATGACTAAAATTACAAGCAATTGAATTTGATAATCGGGAGGAAGTTGGGAAGCTCTAAAAAGCTATTCAACGGCTCCGAAAAATATTACTTACTAGTATGTCCGTGTAACACATTTCCCAGAATTTTTATAAATATTTAGATTTTTTTAGTATTCATTTTTAGTGTATATTTTCTTACATATTAGGGAAAATGATTAGGAAAAATAAAACAAATATATTTAGTTTCAACCTTTTTATTGTAAAATGACCAAGAATAACTCTAAAACTTTCAGAATCAATATATAGTTGATATAGATATAATATGTATTCGAGTACATGATATAGACATTTTTCAACTAAATAAATATATTATTTATATCTTACACGTACAAATCAGCAATTTGTTTTATTCATTTTTTACTTAAATATTAAATTATACCAACTGAACTGGCCATTCGTTTTAATACTGATCTTGGCACCCGAGTTTGATGGAATCAAAAAGCCAATTTAGTTCTTTTTTCTTTTTCTTTATTTTTTTTGAATGCAAATTATATTAGAAAACCTATGTATATGATTGCCCTAAGCTTAGTTCTTGTAGTGTAACATGTAACAACCTTTAGAGTAAAATTGAATTAATTAATTGTTTATAAGCATTTTTATTTCGAACTAAAAAATGATCTTTTATTGTTTACGTTAATATATTTTTTCAAATTTTTGATACGATTTTTTTCTAATGATTGACTTTCTACAAGAACTTCATTATGTATATTGAAACTATTCAAGTTTCTTACATACAGTTTTAGCTAAAAATGTGAGCAGACAATACCTTTAAAATACAACCTGAATTCCAATAGTTATTCAGATAATTGAATACATAGGTATCACAATTTCACCGCTTGTTACTGCAATACATTAATAAAAAGTGGTGTAAGTAACTATTATAAAGTTCCACTTAAAATGTGATGTGAATGTGATGAAAATATGACAGCTTTTGTAACTAAAATTAGGTTTCACATTAGAGATCATCCTCTGCAGCCTCAAGGGCCTATTGTTGAACCACCCGAACAATTGCAAATTAGTATAAAAGCTTTTATAATTTTAGCATATCATTATTTACAAAAAAAGCTTTTGCAAAGATGTATAATGTGTAATGATAAAGGAACGTCGTGTAGTACATATTTTTACAATGTGAAGCCCATTAACAGTAGGTATTGTTAAATTTCTGTGCTAGCTGGGATCTAAACTATAAAATCATCTTTCCAAAAATACATACTGAACTGTCAAATATTGTTATCAACTTTTGATCTGTATTGCAGTAATCTGTATGCTACAACGTCGTATTCTATTATTGATCATATGCTACTAAAATCTATTTGATTGTTTTTTAGGTAATTCAGGTAAAGGGTTGCTCTTGATATATTGTGATACCTTGATTGTATCGAGGTTTAAGAGGTACTTATAATTCTGAAAGCAACGAGAAATATTTATATTTTTGATAATTTCATACTAACATTATATCGTTAGCCTCTTAAAACTTGATAGTGACTAAAATTACAAGCAATTGAATTTAATAATCGAGAGGAAGTTGGGAAGCCCTAAAAAGAGCTATTCAACGGCTCCGAAAATATTACTTCTCTAAAAGAAACATGTCAACGGTGCAAAAAGATTAAATTCATATGTTGTTGATTAATTCAAATTGTGCCCATAGTTTAAGCTAATCTCATCCTACGTAATATTATCTATCCTAAAGATTATCTAAATTATTACTTTTAAGTTTTAAGAGTATAATGGGAATATAGATAGATATACATATATGCGTGTGTGGATATAAGTTATTTGTTATGTTTGTGATTTGTTTTAAATAGATTTTTATCAGTGATTTGTTATAACTTGATCCCACGGTCAGGCACGGTGGCCGATAGCGTTTTTTTTAAATACTTTTTTTAATATTCTTATAACATACGCGTGTGCCAGTTCACGCTCTTAATTATCAATCACAAATCTTTGATGCTTCTGAAAATAGATTTTGAAATTTGCAATTGTTGATGCAGTTTGCAACTTTCCATTTTTTTACACCAGTTGGCCAGTGATATTTTGAGCAATTTTATTTAAATTTAACAATATTATATCTTTTGAAAACAATTCATCTTTATATATTTTATTTAAATGTCATATTTTTTTCGTTTGAGCAACCTTAATTCATATAGATATTGAGCTGTAAATAACTGCCCGAGTCTCGATTTTGACACGATAATGACTTAATTAGACTTAAGTCGTTAAAAAGATTTAAGTCTTTTTATAAAAGGCTTAAGTCAGATTTTAATATATTTTTATGATAAATTTTTAACAGCAACATTTTCTTAGTAATTCTCAATACCACTAGCAAAAAAATGTTCAAGTAAAAGTCTTAATACTTAAATCTTTTGAACTTTATGTTGAATTTGAGTTAAGACAAATCATTTGGATTTTAAAAATGACTCAAGACTTAAAGTCTTTTTAAAACTGCTTGTTGCAGCTCTGATAGGGGGATAGGTATATTGTTTATAATTTGCTCAGAGATGGCTACAGAATTTCTCAAATGAAGATTGACAAATAATTCTAATGGGAAATTATATTAGAAACTGTGCAATTCTCAACGTCTAAATTTAATCATATTCAATTAAAACAAAAATTGTTTATTATCTATTTCTATCCAATATAGTGAGATGACTAATTCTGTGCAGCTTTTGGTAAGTAAATATCTGTAAAAATTGCTAACACACATTTTAGTTTTCCGCTAACGTAATTCAATATATAGTCTGTGAAGCAAATAACTTTGAATTTGACAGTTCCCGCGGGCTTTTCTAGTGTTAATTTTATTAGGTTAGCAACTTGCGACCCTGCTGACGCAATGCCGTCTCTAATGTAGATAGTTTTAGTGTTAAGAATAATAATTTAAAAAAATATGTGGTCATCTTTTGACAAGTTTATATTAGTTTATTAATTGTAGTAAACATTATGGGTAAATGAAAACTTAATCAGCGTTTTTCCCGAACCTAAATCCCAAGAAAATCAAAAATTTTAGAATAATTTTACATATAAAATGATAGCAATCTTTATTTCATAGCCATCGCTGACGCCTTTTTTCTATGATATTGTATTATTTGCAAATATAATATTGCGAACATTGATACTTGCAAAATATACATATAAATTTTGTGAATGCAAATAGTAATACATCACTATTAATAGATATTGAATGTTTTTTGTTAAATTAGATCGATTTTCAAACCCCAAAATTTAAAATATATTTTACATTTTATCCATTATCTGATGTACCTATTCATTATTTGTATATTGTAAAACATTTGCTGCATTTGTGTGGTTCATAGTTTATTTGCCAAAGTATTTATTACTATAAATAGGTATATGTATTGTATTTATTAACTGTATATTATGTATATTTCATGTAAACTATATCATTTTTAAAATACAATGTTTACGAATGAACATGTATCATGAATACATGTTTTCCATGTATTCTACAACATATTTATTAATCCGTAGTATCTAACCGTGACGTCATCAATCTCGCTCCGAGGCTGTTCTGTTAGAAACGGCATTGGTCTGATCACGGTCTGATATTTAGAAATGTGAAAAGCTGATGACATTTTGCTTTTGGCAATTATGACATTTTGTGTTGATTTTTGCAAGAAGATGAAGAACTGTCACTTGTTTTATTATTTTCCTTTTCTATTTCACGAAAGTAAAAAGAGTTACCTATCTGATTCGTTCAGGCATTCAGTTTAAAGAATATCAGTAACTTTTTTGACAGAGGGATTTTATATTTCCCATGTTGGTAAAAAATAACGGTCAAAATTCAAAGTTATTCACATTTTATAGAGTATACTTAAAAATCTCATATAGCCGTATTTCAGACAGGTATGGTTGTATAGGCATACTTGAGGCAAGAATGGCTGTATAGCAATTATAATTAGTGTTTCGAGAATTATTTTAGCTGTTATTGTCTTTCATTCCATGCGAAACTGTCGAAAGTGTTAGACGATTTAATTATCGATGCTGTAGAGGATGTCATCTTTTGATATTGTAAAAATATTCTTTTAGCGGAGCAGTTGTATAGACTTATAATTTAATTTATTACACTTAGAAGTACCTGTAACTTCTTGAACAATTTGATTTGAATTTATTAATACTTAAATTTGAGCAATGCAAGTTAAATTTGAAATATTACTTATTGAGACTCCCTATTAAATTTCTCAGGCATAAATGAAAAGGGAATCTTTCAAAAACTCTCTTTAAAATCATGTAAATAAAAGGTCTCAAAATATCTATCTAGCAACTGGAAATTACTTTAACTAATGTGAGTTAACAACGGTATATAAAATATAAATTTGTTAACATCAACAACTGACCGTTCACAGCATGTAACATAGTCGTGAAACAAAGCTAAATCTAATTTAAAATCATCAGTAAGAATGTAAGAAAAGTTGATTTTTAAAAGGTGCAATTAAAAACAGCGTTACATGCCTCGATCTACCCTGTATAATCTAACCAACAAAACAAATATCAACAGAACAATATGTTTTATAGGAAAAGTTGCAAAACGACACTTTTGGACATGCAGAGTAAAGGTGATGCAGCAGAGCGAGAATAGTTTGAGTTGAATCAGAGGTCGTTTAACCTGTCCTATTTCAGGTAGTTCAGGTATTCAAATGTATATATCTCATTTATCAAAAATATACATTTCAAATTCGGTTTTGGTTGTCTCTTGGTTAATTATTATGATTTAATTAGTTTATATTGACAAACGTGTATAATTGCAATTTCTCGTCTCACCAACAATTATTTGCTTTGCTATTACAATAATTTGACAAGCGACATTTTGAGCCACTTATGTCTCACGCTTTTTCTCCCTAAACCATGGACTCATTTTAATGTACTATACTCTTAGCTAAGTTGTAAGGAGAGCTTTAATCCTGCGATTTTGACTAAAGCTTTGACTGTAACAAAGTATCTACCTCAGAAGACCAAAGGTATCCAAATGTCAAAACAAGGAAAAGTTACGAGATGAACTATACATAGACATGACATAGACTAATCAAGACTTTATTTAAAGTTATATCAAAATAGGATCTATTATAATTAAACTATTATAATTTTAAGATAAATATCGTTATATACAGGGTGTTTCAAAAAACATGTGTCATTTCTCGTGAGGAGATTCCTTACGTAAAAATAAGATTTATTTTTCATATAACCCAGGTCCGATTCTGTTTTGTTTTGTAGCTACAGGGAGTTAAAGTTTATTTTTTTTAGAAATTAGAATGAAATTTTAAGTGCAAAAGTTACTATAAGTGCTAAATATTTTAATGATAAAATAGAGTCGACATATTCACCAGGGACGTGTATATGGATTATTACTAGAATATTTTCTAAAAAAACATGTGCGCTATTGAGTTATATCTTGTTAGCAAAATTGTGTAGATTGTTTAACGACCAATTTGCCTTAATCCAAGTCTAATAGCAACCACATAAAAGTTTTTAATGTCATTAACTTGAAAAAATGTCCAATAAGTACTAATTGATTATCAAAAAAATATGAAAAAAAGTTCCTATAAAAATGGGTAATTAACTTAACCTTTTGTAATTAACTTAATAACCTTTAAAAAATTTCATGTCATTAACTGGCTAAAATGTTAAATAAGAATTCGTTGATTTCTCATAAAAAATATGAAAAAAAGTTTTTATAAACATAGGTGCCGAAAGGTATAGTTTTAAAGTTACACTGGGGGGGGGGATGTTAAAATTTAAAAAACAGGTCTTTTGTAATTATCTTCAGTATCATTATTTTTTTCAACATCATTATTAAATAAATAATTTATTATTTTATCGTGATTAAAATTGAATGGCTAATCTCATGAAGAAGATCGAAACTGACAAAATATCAAGACAGAATTATTATTAATCAACATTAAACAGCCTACACAATTTTGCTAACAAGAGAAAAAAGTCAGTGGCACACATGTTTTTTTTTAGAAAAATATTCCAGTGATAACCCATATGCACGTCCCTGGTGAATCTGTCGACACTTTTATAGCATTAAAACATTAAAATATGTAGTACTTATAGTAACTTTTACCCTCAAAGTTTCAAAACAAAGCAGAATCTCACCTATGTTGATATGAAAAATAAATCTTATTTTTACGTAAGGAATCTCCTCATGAGAAATGACACATGCTTTTTGAAACACCCTGTATATAACGATGTTTATGTTAAAATTAAAAGTTTCAATTTTTATACTTTAACAAAAAACATTATTAAATTTAATATATTATAATTTAATATATATATATATATATATATATATATATATATATATATATATATATATATATATATATATATATATATATATATATATATATATATATATATATATATATATATTTTAATATTCAAATTAAAATTGTATGTATTTTTTGACCAATTACTAGTCTATAATTAAATTAAATACAACATAGAACTGGACATAGTACAGTAAACTGAGGCCCCACGTTTAAATCTCATATTAGGGCAAATTTTGATAGCAAACTTCTTGTTGGTATATCAAAACATG
The DNA here is from genome assembly GCF_002938485.1 of Sitophilus oryzae. Taxonomy (NCBI): domain Eukaryota; kingdom Metazoa; phylum Arthropoda; class Insecta; order Coleoptera; family Curculionidae; genus Sitophilus; species Sitophilus oryzae. Next base: position 622,935 of record NW_022147577.1, on the reverse strand, counting down.
AGACAGTTGTTTACATTCTTAAACGCTAAAACACTTGTAACAAAACGTCTATTTTCAGAAGAACCAACTGAACACAGTCAGGAAAGCGAAGCAAAATAAAACAACGAAAAAAAAACAAATAAAATACTCGAAAAATATAGTTTAATGTAACTACAAATCAAGTAAAATAACTAGAAAGAATAAATGCATACATAAGATAAGAATAATATAAGAATTAATAGTAAACCTGAGAGGCATTTCTTAAACATACAAAAATGAAGCAAAAAAACTATAATAAAAATAGAACTAAGAGTAATTAAATTACGAAACTAAAACGACAAGGTCCAAATACTTTTGTTTAATACATATTGTGCGTACTCAAAAGTGTGGCCAAAGTTAAAAAAATATATCTTTCAAGAACATACAGTCACACAGTTATTATATTGTAGATATTGACTTCGAATTTGGCAAATGCTTGCGTGCGTGATATGTCGTTCGACAATAGAAAATTTTGATTATACAAAAAACAGCAGGAAGTCGAGAGCTGACAGAAATCGGAGACGAGACAAGAGCAACGGAAATTGAACGAGAGAACTTCCGAAAAAACTTTTCTCCTTTTTTCTGTGTGAAAATGAAAGGTTAAATATTCGAGTTTTCGCTATGGAAAAGAAAATAAATGAACCATATACATCGACAATACCGACGATTTTCAGAGAAATAAGAGCAAAATATAAAGAATGTTTATGAAACATTTTTATACTTAATTCTATCAAATATTTTTCTGATCAAAATATTATGATCTAACCCAAATTACTTTGCTTTAAAAACTCAACAGTTTCATATACTGGACTTTGGAGTACACTTAAATTGTTTGCTTTTTTTAATAAGTTAGGTTGGTAACGTGCTGGTATACCTGACTTGATAGCAGGATGCCATTATGCCAAATATAAAAGTGTACCGTCCTAATAAAATTGCATTTAAAAAACCTTCGAGATTTTTTTAGACAACGACAATAAAAGCTTATTTCAATTTTTTCTATTAGATATTCTGAACTGCCCTAGAACTGAGAGTACGCATGCCCAGAATGATGCGCTGTAGAGCTCTAGGGTGGTTCAGAATGGGTAATATGAAAAACCCGAACAAAGCTATAGTAAAAATATATTTTGGTTGCTGTACCTAAAATTTATATCGTGGTTTTTAAATTTCCTTCTTCTAAAAATGTGTTGCAATGGAGGAAAATGTGATACTTTATACCCATCTGGCCATCGAAACTGCGTGGTCTGGATTTTAACGTGTAAGACAGTGACGTAGACAGCTGATGGAAAATCGAATGTATCAAAAAGAGATAAAAGTTAGGTTGATATATTTCTTTTATTATTTTAGGCGTTTATGAAAAATGTTGCATCTAGGGTTGGAACTTAATTTTTTACAAATAGTTACTCATTTTGCTACAGCTGTAATAGATTATATTTAGCTTATTATCTTCATTTCAACAGTATACAAGAAAGTTTTTCAAATAGTTTATTTTTTTTTATACACACAACTTTTCCTACAAACGTAAAAACCGGCAATACTGTATTATTATATTCGCTTTTTATTTTGTCTCTCTGTCTATTAACTGGTCATTTATATTTATCTCTGTCGCATGCATTAAAATACAAACCACACAGATGAAGTGCCCAGCATGGTATATCTAGGGATCTTAGTACTAGAACTACTTTGTAGCAAGAGCCACTTAAGCAAATTTATAGACATTTAATGAAAAAAGGCTGACGAAAGATCATTGAAGCTCAGTTCTGAATTAATTTGAAATTCTTTCTTCAACTTTGTAACATAAACAATTCTAAAAATAGTGAAAAATAAGGAATATAAAATATCCTATGTGGGTTAAATTACCTTCATAAGACAAAACAACTTTAGAAACTAGTAATTTAAAATGAAATGGTAAAGACGCCAATACACTGCAACTAAATAAGTAATGCTGTTATAAATTTGTTTAAAATATTACAGGCGATACGTGATTATTCTTCTATGGTAAAGGCTCTTTGTTTTCTGTGTGTAAATTGAAAAGTGATATAAAAGTGGCGTTCTATATGAGATTCAATTTATTGAGTCAAAAAAGTATCGAGACCAAATTATATTCCATTACATTTCTGTTATCAACGAAGTTCTTCAAGAATAACTAATATAATGTACACCATACACTCCTAGTATATTAGAAACTTTTGTATTAAAGTAATTTAGGTGAGATTTTGATATTTCAGCTCAAATAATATCTAAGCAGAATTTTGTAAAAGCATTTTATGATTGAGCCTTTATAAAATCCATAAAAAACATTCATTCATTGCAGTGTTAGTTTTCATTCCTTATACTAGCAAATGATTTTCTAGGTTAATGAAACTGTACATTTTGATTACATTATAAATTAATTGCATCGCTGTACAGGGTGGACCATTTTGGTTGTTTCTATAGAGTATCTAGGAAACCGTAAGAAATATTCAAATTTTGATACTACAGTCTCGGGTTCTTTTTTGAACAAATCACAATGCCGCAAACGGATCGTGGCTATCTTGATCGGTTTCGAAGCTACAGGGGGATTCTAAAATTTTGTACTTTTTGAAGATGTTCGATAGTTTGTTTATTTCAGCAACTAGGCAAAAATGAATTAAACATTCTAAAGGCACTTTTCTGTTTAGAATTCAGTGGCGCAGTCAGACATTTTTCGAAAAAAAATATTTTTTTAGATATTAACTATACTTTTGTTTTTTTTAATACAACCCCCTGTATATTTTTAAATTTCCTGATTCAGTTTGCCATGGGCTTCTCGAAAACATATAACACTATATATTTATTTCCACTATTAACTTTTAAATTCCAATTTATTTAAAGATATCGACTTTTCTCATGTATTAGCAATTAAATAAATTCAAAAAATACGAAGCAAATAAAAAATAAGTGTGACAGAAACAAAAAAAACATATTTTAATACAAACTCAACAGGTTACTTCAATCGGTCTTCTCAGTTAATATAAAAAATAAAAACACAAAGACTACATTAAATGTTCAAACTGCTGCCCATTATTATCTAGACGGAGTCGGCACCGTCTCTGCACGCCGCGCATCTAACAACATTTCGAATGTGTATGTAGGTTATACTTTGCAAAGCCACAACAAAACTATTTTGTAACTCTTCTAATGTTCTATTTGCATTTCGACAAATTTCGTTTTTCAGAAAGCCCCAGAGAAAGAAGTCTAAGAGACTGACATCAGGTGACTTAGGTGGCTAGGATTAAACTATTTTGTGACCTTTTAAAAATGGCTGGGTTTGGTTGCTCGCGCTCAAAATACCGCTCAAAATATAAATCAGCTGCCATTTGCTTATGTTTGTTAGACTCAATATAACATTCTAACATATTATATTTCTTAAAATTTTCAAATTTACTCGTTTTTTTATTATTTAAAATACACACACTTCAATCTGTTGAAATGAAATGCCACGCATCTATCAAAGGTATGTGCCGATCACCATGACAACCGTTTACTTGGTTACTCGGCGCGGCCTACTATACTAACTGGATATTTTAAGAAAAATTTGAAATGTTGAGGTTAATAGTGAAAATAAATATAGAGTGTTATATATTTTCGAAAAGCCCATGCCAAGCTGAATCAGGAAATTTATAAATATACAGGGGGTTCTATTTAAAAAAAAAACAGAAGTATAGTTAATATCTAAAAAAATATTTTTTTCGAAAAAAGTCTGACTACGCCACTGCATTCTACACAGAAAAGTGCCTTTAGAATGCATAATTCATTTTTGCGTAGTTGTTGAAATAAACAAACTATCGAACATCTTCAAAAAGTACAAAATTTGTAGTTACCCCCTGTAGCTTCGAAACCGATCAAGATAGCCACGATCCGTTTGCGGCATTGTGATTTTTTCAAAGAAAGAACCCGAAACTGTAGTATCAAAATTTGAATATTTCTTACGGTTTTCTAGATACCCTATAGAAACAACCAAAATGGTCCACCCCCTATACAGGGTGGGTCAAATTCGACGCTTTTAAATGGAAACACCCTTTTCTATAGGAGATAGACAAAAACTAATATCGGTGTCTGGAGCTCAATTTTTGTCAAAAACATGATGGTGAAAACCGCATATCGATATCTGTTACCGTTTCGGAGTTACGGGGTGTTTTTCAAAAATATGCATTTTTAACAAATCGCTGTAACTTTTTTACTATGGAAAATTTTGTATTTTTATGAAAACATTTCCAAAGCACCTTTTTACGTAGAATTGTGAGCATCAGTTAAAACGAAACTAATATTTACTATGAGAGCTGCAGAATTTTATAACCATTAAAAATATATTTAACCAACATCAACACATTTAAACTATATCTAATAATAATAAAAATAAATAGCAAATCAAGACATGAGGTTTTGCTACAGGTGTTTGACATATCGAACGTCTTCTGTTATGGACAGACGGGGCAGTTTTTGAACATTTCTCGCGGAAATCATTAACTCAGTGGGGGTGAAAGATACCCTCGCATAACTGCTAAGTATTTCTAATTCTTGTCTAGATTTTTATTATAAGTGGCAAGTCTTCCGCAAATATATCCATAGGATTAGATCCATGGCCATTAAGTAAGGCGACCTCGACAGCCAACCGATGGGATCTTTGTTAGCTATTCAATTATTCTTGAAATTGGCTGCAAAAATTTGCTGATAACTTCAGCGTTCAGAGGCGGTGCGTCGTCTTGCTGGAAAAATATGTTTTCGAGTTCCATTAAGGGCATATCATCAATAAGGGGTCCAAAGCCTACTAGTTAAAAGTGGCGAACTTTTAAAATTCTGTATTTCTAAGGGGATTATAACAAAACATCAAGTGTGCTATATTTTTGGAAAGGTAATTTTAAATTCTTTTCAGTTAATTAAAAATATAGAGGGTGTCCCAAATAAAAAATCAATTTTTCTGTTGATAACTCTTAAATTATTAATTTTAAAAAAATTATGCTTAAACCATTAAATTCTACGTAAAAAGGTGCTTTGGGAATGTTTTCATAGAAATACAAAATTTTCCATAGCAAAAAAGTTACAGTGGTTTGTTAAAAATGCACATTTTTGAAAAACACCCCGTAACTCCGAAACGGTAACAGATATTGATGTGCGGTTTTCACCATCATGTTTTTGATGAAAATTGAGCTCCAGACACTGATATTAGTTTTCGTCATCTCCTATAGAAAAGGGTGTTTCCATTTAAAAGCGTCGAATTTGACCCACCCTGTACATGTTTAAATAGATTTATATATAATTATTATTATTTTAGTAATTTGTATGTAAAATTCAAATATATCCAACGACATCTTTGAACTATGAACGAATGTTTTTTGGCCAACTGGGTTCATTTATTCTCTAATCAACAGTGTCCGCTTCCATTGTTTCTTTGTACATGCAAATTTCGGTCACGCTTTCATTTTCATTCATTAGTTTTACAATTTACAAAAATTATGAATTTATGATTGTCAAAGTGTACATAGACATATAGAGAAATCTCATTTAGATTGATAGATTCAGGCAAGCATGTTCGAGAGATTGAGAGAGAGAGAGAGGGAGGAAACCAAAGCGGAACTACACTTAACGCATTAGTAATTGAGATTCACCTCTAGGTCCGAGATTGTTCTAAACACGATTGCCTGTATCGAGAAAATACGAATCTTTCTCTAGGAGAACCGCGATTCATATCTCTAGGGTACGGCTACACCCTGTGGTTACCCTAAGCTAGAGTCACTGGCTAAACACTACCAAATATGCTAAAAAAACTCCGCGACATATAACAATACTTACTAGCCATAATGTACTAAAATTAGGTTCCTTCATGCAAACCTTTTTAATTTTTTTTAGTCACGTCAGGTCTGGTTTTATTTTGATCTAAATACTGACCTGATTCGAAAGGCGCCAGAAAACGGCGTTTTCCAGAAAAATAATACAGGTTGTTTTTAAAATAAGTGCGAGTATTTGAAGTGGTGGTAGATTTTTGGAGAAAAGAAACGTATTTTCTTATTACTAACTTTGAAAATTTTACTTTTAACCCTCAGATTATTAGAAGACTGCCACATAAACAAAAAAGAATACAGATAATTTGATCGAAAATACTTGCAACAATTATTAGAATTTATTCTATCTATTTAGTTCAAAGTAGCTGTAAAAATGTATTATTGTTAACAAAACAGTGTTAACAAAATGTCACTCATAGGATTAAAATTAATATATTGTATATATAATTTATTGTGTAGAAAATAAACATTGCTGTGAATTTATAAACATACAAATTGTAGACAGTGTGTATCGTAGGAGGTGGCAACATTGCACATCGTCGATACACCATCAAAACTATTATGTCTCTTAAAAACTTCCTGAAAAATGTCAAGAAAAGCGTATTTTTTTAAACAATTTCTTTACAAAAAACCCTCATAGGTGTGATTCTGGAGCCTGCCAGAAAGATATACATTCAGATTCAAAAAAAAATATAACGGAAAAATGTTTGATCAAGTTTAAAATGTTATATTTTGTATTTTTAGAACTATTTCCTTGTTTTATTTAGCAAACAGTATATAAATATATCAATTTTAATTCGCAAATCCAGTTTATTATAAACTTTAGTATGTAACTTATTATACAGTTAATCGAAGGGTTGTTTTTCACTCTAAAACACCCTGTGTAATAATTTCGTGAGCAAATTTTCCTAAAACATTATTTTTCGGTCAGAACCACGTCTCCTGAATATGTATTTTGTTTTTTGACTCATGCCTGCAATGTTTTCAATTATCGTTACTTTTTGATGTTATCCTTCATAATGATGAGGTGGCTTTGGTGATTGTTGTGTCCGATTGAATATTGTTCACAAGACGGTCAATATGTTTGCGCAATAACATTGCCCAAAAATATTGTTAGGTATCTCCAAACAGAACAATGAATTTGTTCAATAACTAGTTTCGATTTCCACTTTGGTTAACATGGATAAGAAAAAAACAAGCTGCTATTGCTATTGTTTTGGCCACTTGTGTAAGAAAGAAACAAAAGTGTCGAAGTAAATGGATGAAAGATTGGTATAATAAAAGAGGCCATATTCTTTGCTTTTTGTACTCCATAAAGCTGGCAAAGAATTGTACATTTCGATGACTTATAAAATAAATCGTCTTTCTTCCTCTTTTACTTTTGATCCCATATTTGCTGACAAACCACTGATCTAAATATTCTAAGTAGAGAGTGGCGAGACAAACACGCAGAGAAAACAAAAATATACTGAACTATTGTGCAATATTATCCACACACGATACAAAATAATCACTATTGCAAAATAAAAATCAAACTCTTTTTGATTGACACAATATATTGTGCAACCTTTCAGTGTAAACCCTAAACGGTCAATATTATTGCACAATATGAAATATTGCGCAATAATATTAACCGTTTGTGGGCCGCTTTAGTGTCGAATATTGTGCAAAAGTCATTGATCTTGTTGAAGATGACCGAAATCATGAATATTCGCTTGGTTCTTGAAGAATGGGACAAAATAACACAATATATTTGGAGTCTCATGAACAGTATAAACAGAGGTCTACAGACAATTATAGAAAGTATTAGAGTATTTTTTACAAAGTTTTTTTTTGTTTGTACACTTAATTATTCAATTATTTTTTTTAAATATCCTTAGTTCTGTTTGTGTTACTAATATTTATTAAAACCAAGTCTGTATCGTAACTTTTTAACGTTTTTTAAATTTTAATATAGAGTTCTAAAAAATGTCGATATGACATTGCAATAGTCGCCTCATCATATTAAAAAATTACATCATAAAAGTAATGATAGTTGAAAAAATTACAAATTGTTGGTGGCTAGTTCATTTCGCTCATAACAATTAACCAAGGCATGTGTTGACATGAATCAAAAAACAAAATGCTCAGGAGACATGGCTCTGATCGAAAAACAATGTTTTAGGAAAAGTTATTCACAAAATTCTTGCACAGGGCCACAGTGGAGTATTAGCATGAAAAAGGTGATCGAAATTCGAAAAAGCAAATGTGTTTGGTTTGGTTTGGATCCCAAAAAAAGATAAATGATAAGTTAAATCATGTCTGCAATGAATGGCATTGCTATGGGCGTGTTTAGTTGCGTTCATTTGTTTCAACGAAATGTCAAAGTTGTTACTTCTCACAGATAAGAGGTAAATGGCTAAATTTAATGTTTAAAATTATAAATTGTTGTTCTTGTGCTCCTTTTACGTTTATATTATTGTTTTGATTGAAAATGGCTCAGCAAGCTGCAGGTGTGTATTCTACAAAAACATATTATTTATTTTGATATTCTCTATACTAACGATTTTTTTTGCAACTAAAAGTTAGGCGTTCAGAAAATTTGATTAAATTTGTGACATTTTTATAATACTTAGAGATTTAGTTGCGCATTTCGAACAATTCAGAATATTGCCTATATACGTTTTACTTAGTAAACATTGGGCTTTCATACAGTAAAATAAAATACTGCGACTTTTTGCGACTTTGCTGATAAAATGAGAAAAACATTCTCGGTTTCCTCTAATTTGCAAATCAGTGATATACTAATGCGAGGTGTAAACCGCGATGGCATTGTTGTGTACAAAGCGATCGCATTAGTGCCATTAGCAGTATAGCACAATTTGGCATTAGTAGCGGCTTTAGTGGTATGGGCATTGGTCGCGGATCAGTCGTAGCATTAGTAGTATTAGTTGCGATATTACTACTGGCATTAGTGGCATTGACCGTAGAAACACCGGAACAGTGATTTTTCTTTCCTTTTTTTAGAATCGACGAATTATCCTTTATTTTGTTCCTATTATTTCCTCTTTAATTTAAAATGGCAATGATTTATATAAGGTCTACATAAAAAAAATTCGATCAACTATCGGTGTCAAATACTCCACTGTGCGGGCGTTTTAAAGTTAGGGTTAAAACCACCCTTCCATTAACCCTGTATAATAAGCCAAACAATAAAGTTAAAAAAACTGAGTTTATGAATTAAAGTTGATAGATTTATATACAGTTTGTTACATAATTCATGAAAATAGGGGTAAAAGTTAAAGAAATATAACACTTTAAATTTGACAAAGAAATTCCGTTGCGTTTTTTTGGATCTATAGTCTGTGAAACAAATAACTTTGAATTTGGCAGTTCCCGCGGGCTTTTCTAGTGTATATTTTATTAGGTTAGCAACTTGCGGCCATGCTGACGCAATGTCGTCTCTAATAGAACAGCCTCGGAGCGAGATTTATGACGTCACGCTAGTTAGATACTACGGATTAATAAATATGTTGTAGAATAGATGGAAAACATAATTATTCCTCGTATTTTCGGTCTGTATTTTAAAAATGATTTAGTTTACATGAAATATACATAATATACAGTTAATAACTTTTTTAATAATATTAAATAATATTAATTTATTATTATTTATTGTTTTTGTTTATTTTTTAAAATTATTATTCTTAACACTAAACTATCTACATTGACTATGGATGAAATCGTACTCCATCCTAACCTAAATCCCAAGAAAATCAAAAATTTTAGAATAATTTTACATATAAAATGACAGCGATCTTTATTTTATAGCCATCGCTGATGCCTTTTTTCTATGATATTTTATTATTTGCAAATATAATTTTTCGAACATTGATACTTGCAAAATATATCTACATATAAATTTGGTGAGTGCAAATAATAATACATCACTATTAGTAGATATTGAACGTTTTTTGTTAAATTAGATCGGTTTCAAACCCCAAAATTTAAAATATATTTTACATTTTACCCATTATCTTATGTACCTATTCATTATTTGTATATTGTAAAACATTTGGTGCATTTGATGGTTTATAGTTTATTTGCCAAAGTATTTATTAATATAAATAGGTATATATATATTGTATTTATTAACTGTATATTATGTATATTTCATGTAAACTATATCATTTTTAAAATACAAACCAAAAATACGAGGAATAATTATGTTCTCTATGTATTTTATAACATACTTATTAATCCTTAGTATCTAACTAGCGTGACGTCATAAATCTCGTTCCGAGGCTGTTATATTAGAGACGGCATTGGTTTGATATTTAGAAATGTCAAAAGCTGATGACATTTTACTTTTGGCAATTAAGACATTTCGTGTTGTTTTTTGCAAGAAGAGGAAGAACTGTCACTTGTTTTATTATTTTCCTTTTCTATTTCACGAAAGTAAAAAGAGTTACCTATCTGATTCGTTCAGGCACTCAATTTAAAGAATATCAGTAACTTTTTTGACAGAGGGATTTTATATTTGCCATGTTGGTAAAAAATAACGGTCAAAATTCAAAGTTATTCATTTTATAGACTATACCACTTAAAATTGTTGCACTTTGCACTTATTTATGTAACACCCTGTATAATGAATTTGATTTAGTTCTCAGGTGAACTTTTTTTCTGGAAAACTCCATTTCCGGCATTAAATTACATAATTTTTTCAAACCGACCCGACGTGACCGGCAAATATTAATTAATCTCTAATAATAATATTATTTTAGCGTATTGCACATGAAATAACCTACATTACATGTCTCCTATAATAACATGTGTTAAACATCTCTATAATATAAACTTACAAAAAAAATAACATCGCGGCAATTTTCAACCACCTCACAACGCTAATCCTAAAAAATTCCATGTCTGTTAAACAGTTGCTTATTTTGAATTAAAGCGAGTCTAATACTGGCTAAGAAAGAGAATAATATATCGTAAAAGTAGAAAAATATGCGATGCATCCGAAAAATAAAACGTTGTTGTCAAAAATCGTAAGAAAATAGAAACTAACATTACTATAACTTAATGTTTAGCAAACTTTGTTCGCTACTATTCTAGAAATACTTAGGTCGTATATACTGTTGATTGTGTCGATTCAAAGATCTAAAAGAATTAAAAAAGAAACTAACAGAACGAAGCTTAACCTGCCAAAAACAGTCTATATAAATAACATAAAAATGTACGTTATTTGTCATAATTATAATAATAAATAAGCGCTGTTTTGTAACTTTATCAATTAGCTACCATTCGGACTCTGATAATGGAATGAATACTGGTGTAATTGGGCGTTTTAGGCCATTATATACTCGATTTCGAGAACGAGACTCTTAGATGGTTCGATTCGGACAGTTGGTAGTTGTGCATCTTTATTAAAGCTATCACCGCCTCTTCCATGCTGGGCAGTTGAATTAGTGCCATCTTCTTGTCCTTCCTACAAAAAGAAGAAAACACTTTTTAAAATTCTCTATATTTGATTTTAATCATTGTTGACAAATAAAGACTTCGAATATCTCACTCGATTACATTTTAAAGACCCTAGAAATTAGTTTTTATATTTAACTAGCGTGTACCATCAGCGACTTCGTTCGCGTCGAATTAATCATTGTAAAGGTGATTGATTTGACATTGAAAGGTGAAGCAAAGCAAGAATTTCCATTAACATATAAACTGGATAAAGTTTTCTCACATTTATGTCAGCATGAGAAAAAACAATATGGCGATATTATTATATAACTTGGTAATATTTGAGGGCTAGTTTCATCTCGTTGGAATTTGACTTTCGAAAAATCCGTTTGCCAAAAATAAGCTTTTTACGTCAAGCAGTTTAAGCAGAATCGTGGTTAATCAATTACCCAACTTTTTGGAACACCCTGTATGATTTTTTAAAAAATTTCAAAATACGTAAAAAAACCAAATAAATTATGCTTGTCCAAGCGTTTTCCCGAAAGACTAACCGTTTTTTAAATAACAAATATTGTAATATTCGAGGGGCGTTTTCACCCCCTTGGAATTTGAGATTCGAGAAATCCCTCCTTATCGAACCTCTACACCCCACAGTTAATCCGTTTGCCAAAAATCAGCTTTAAACGTCAAGCAGTTTAAGCAGAATCGTGATTACTCAATGGTCATATTTTATAAAACACCCTGTATAAATTTTTAAAAAATTTTAAAATATGTAAAACAACAAAACAAAATATACGTGTTTAAGAGTTTTTTCCGAAAAAATCACCGGTTTCTAAATAAAAAATACTCTAATATTTGAAGGGTGGTTTCACTTCCTTAGAATTCGAGTTTCGAAAAATCCCTTCTTATCGAACCTCTACACCCTAGAGTAATCTGTTTTCCAAAAATCAGCTTTTTACGTCAAGCGCTTTAAGCAGGTCGATTAATTAATGACCAGATTTTTCGAAACACCCTGTATACATTTTTAAAAAATCTTAAAATATATAAAAAAAACAAAATAAAATATACGTGTTTAAGCGTTTTTTCGGAAACTTGACCGTTTTTTAAATAAAAAATATTGTAATATTTGAGGGGTGGTTTCACCCTCTTGGAACTGGAATTTCGAAAAATCCCTTCTTATTGAACCTCTACACCCTAGAATCAACCTGTATGCCAAAATTGAGCTTCTTTCGTTGAGTGGTTTGAGCAGGATCGTGATTAATCAGTATGTCAGTCACTTAAGGATTTTATATATTAGTAGAGATTTTTTCTTCCTTTCGATTTAGTATTCAGGTCAGGAGGAGATATGAATCCTTTATTGAATTTAATACTTCTGTTTCTTAAGTAAAGATATGATCACGTAATGACCAGAGATGAGCAAAACTGCGATTCTTCAATCGCAGTTGAAACTGTTGCTGCGATTTTTAAATTGCTGCCACTGTAATCTGCGATTGCTATTTTAATAATTAGTGTACTAGTTATATATAAATGTAATTTAAATATTGTACTAGGTATATAATAAGGACTGGCAAAGGTTAGTCTTGGATCGAGATTTCCGTATGTAAGAAGAGTATAAGGCGTTTATAATGTACTGAACAAAGAGAGAACAGTAAACACGTTGCCAAACGTATGAAATAAACCGAGAAACTGTGCGCCTTGCTAAGAGACGTGGAAGGGATATTATAGCACTTATAGCAGATTTGTCGCAGTTAACCGGTCGACCCAATCAGTACCTCTGTCAGTACTTAAAGTTCTAAGGAAAGGTGCACATCATGCGTTCAGCTCACAATTTAATTACGTCTCGTGATACTTTATTTGTTTATTTATCAACGCGTCGTTGTAATTTTCCCTATAGCTTGAAAATTTTTAAGTGCAAGTTAGAAACACTTTTTGGTAAAAATAAGTGGTATTGAGTTGGTGTTCGACAGTGGTCGCGCTATTAGCACTCTAAATTCAAAAACTGATATCTCGAAATCTATTAGAAATAATTGATTGTAGTTTCTTCGAAAACTTTCTTAACATTTGTGCTATTTTCTTCGCAGACAGTCTGTTAAAACCTTTATAAATAAAAAGTCACACGATTGCTGAAAATTGCTATTCACTAAAAGTATGGGTTGTTTAAAATTTTTGAATGAAAAAAAAAACAACCTTATCGAATTTTTCTTATTTAAACATATTGTAAAAGGTCCGATCTTCAAAATAAAAAAAAGTTTCAATATCTAAAGTGGTTCTTAAGTTATGGCGTGTTATGGGTTAAAAAGTTGAGTTTTTAAATTATCGTGGCTACTGATGTTTTCTCGTTATAAAAAAAATGGACACCCTAACGATATCCTTATAATTCCGTTTCAGATACTTAGAAATATACCTAATGATTTTATCTATATAGTTATCTTTTCGAAGAAAATGTCTTTTAAAAATAAGTGGTAGGGAAAGGCGTACCGGCAACGCCGCAGCAGCACACCGTCGCATTTCCCTCAGTCCGACTTAATAAGATCCCTATGCGATTTACTTCCACACATGTAAATACCGACCCAAAAGCACAGAATATCTAGCTACGCAACAGAAGCCTCGTTACATGTAGGTCTCAAAAAATCAGATATTTTGATGCGGTAGTTTCACTACTACATAACAGAGGGCGATAAATTTAAAAGAAAATAGTTCTCTAGAAACGAAATTTAAAAGAATTTTACGCAGTGTTGCCATTGTGTAATTTATATTGTAATACTTCCTGATAAAGCCTACCTTCAAATTTGCTACATAATTTAAACATATTAAAATAGATTAGAGCTCTTTTTTCAAACGTTTAAGTATTTAACTTGCCATGTTAGTTGGAGTTAAATCTTACGAGCTGAATTAAAATCACTTCCTGACGTTTGATTCTAACTGAATCCTAAATTTTGATTGTAATTCGGCGACAATATAATAAGTATTGTTCTACTATTATGACTTCCTGACGTTCGTTTGTGTTCATACCGTATGATCGGGAAAAAACGGCGTTAGCGATGGCTATGAAATGAAAATCACTGTCATTTTATGTGTAAATTTATATGGGAAATGTCATCGATCGTCTTTTCCCAGCCAACTGGATGCCGTTTTTTTCGATATCATACGGTATTTGATATATACTTGCGTATTTTTCATGACATTGCAATATTATGGTACCATGAAGCATATCAAGTGATACCGTAATATAGTACCATATTACGATACATAGCGTTCGATTGGGCTTAAACTTGGTATATTACGTATCTTCAGTGACATTGTAATATTATGGTACCATGAAACATATCAAGAGGCACCATAATAGTACCATATACGATACCATTTCCTGGCGTTTGATTGGGCTTAACTTGGTATAGTAAGTATCTTCGGTGACATTGTAATATGATGGTACTATGATGCATCTACTATGATGCATATATAAAGTGGTACCTTAATATAGTACCATATTACGATACCACTTCCTGACGTTCGATTGGGCTCATATTTGATTATACTTGCGTATTTTTGATGACATTGCAATATTATGGTACCATGAAGCATATCAAGGGGTACCATAATGTAGTACCATATTACGATACCATTTCCTGGCGTTCGATTGGGCCCAAATTTGATATACTTGTGTTTCTTTATAAAGATTTGTTTAGTTAATATAATTTTAATTTATTTTCCGAATTTTAATTTATTGTACGATGTCGTGACAGCAACTTTTATGCCGAACTAATATATTATTAATTGTACCTGTGTCACTTTTGAAAATCTACCTAGGTCTATATAAATAACGTAGCAAACAGAAAAACATTGTTATTATAGTATTTTTTTACTCAATTAACATTTTTTGTACTGCATTTTAATAAATGATTTCCATTATTATTAAACGTATATTTCATTACTAACGTTTCAGCATTAATAAATATCACTATCAATCGCCCTGTATATTATTAATTTTAAAGGTAATTAAAGTTATTTTTTTAGTTAACATAATAAAGTAGTGTATATTAAAAATGTATTTTGAGAGCATATGTTTTCTAATAATATACTTAAAATTAAAGCTATTTTAAAAGCCAAACGAATAATTAATATAAGTGTATCTGACAAGAAACGAAGAATAGAAAGAAATTATTCTACACCAGAAAAAGAATGGGATGCCAATTAAAGTTTGTTTGAATCTGGCAACTGTGCATATTTAGCCGAGCTTTAAGGCCGTTGACGCGCCGTCGATCTACGTCTATCCAAAACCAAAGTTGAAAATTTCCAATTATATTCTGATTATGACATTGTCGCGCCATCTAGTATTTTATTTGTGCAATTTTAGCTCTTTCATTTCGAGTATTTTTCTGTTGCGTAGCTAGATATTCTGTGCCAAAAGTAACAGTTGCCAGCACGGTATATAATTATCTGCGTGATTAATCAGTATGTCAGTCACTTAAGGATTTTATATATTAGTAGAGATTTTTTCTTCCTTTCGATTTAGTATTCAGGTCAGGAGGAGATATGAATCCTTTATTGAATTTAATACTTCTGTTTCTTAAGTAAAGATATGATCACGTAATGATCAGAGATGAGCAAAACTGCGATTCTTCATTCGCAGTTGAAACTGTTGCTGCGATTTTTAAATTGCTGCCACTGTAATCTGCGATTGCTATTTTAATAATTAGTGTACTAGTTATATATAAATGTAATTTAAATATTGTACTAGGTATATAATAAGGGCTGGCAAAGGTTAGTCTTGGGTCGAGATTTCCGTATGTAAGAAGAGTATAAGGCGTTTATAATGTACTGAATAAAGAGAGAACAGTAAACACGTTGCCAAACGTATGAAATAAACCGAGAAACTGTGCGCATTGCTAAGAGACGTGGAAGGGATATTATAGCACTTATAGCAGATTTGTCGCAGTTAACCGGTCGACCTAATCAGTACCTCTGTCAGTACTTAAAGTTCTAAGGAAAGGTGCACATCATGCGTTCAGCTCACGATTTAATTACGTCTCGTGATACTTTATTTGTTTATTTATCAACGAGCCGTTGTAATTTTCCCTATAGCTTGAAAATTTTTAAGTGCAAGTTAGAAACACTTTTTGGTCAAAGTAAGTGGAATTGAGTTGGTGTTCGACAGTGGTCGCGCTATTAGCACTCTAAATTCAAAAATTGATATCTCGAAATCTATTAGAAATAATTGATTGTAGTTTCTTCAAAAACTTTCTTAACGTTTGTGCTATTTTCTTCGCAGACAGTCTGTGAAAACCTATATATAAAAAGTCACACGACTGCTGAAAATTGCTATTCACTAAAAGTATGGGTTGTTTAAAATTTTTGAATGTCATACAGTCCGACTTAATAAGATCCCTATGCAATTTACTTCCACACATGTAAATACCGACCCAAAAGTAACAGTTGCCAGCACGGTATATAATTATCTGCGTATGTATCAATAACTTGAAAGTTAAAGAAATGGTTTATGTATACATCTTTTATTGTCGTTCACAGCAATGATGAATAATCAGTTGTTTAGTTTTTATTTTTTTAACATCTGCGATACATATTGTAGGTTAGTAAAACTGTATATATGCTGCAACTGCTACAACTATACATACCTACCCTTTCTACGGTTCCCAATTATCTACTTCTTCCGTATTCTTTAAGAAACTAAAATAATTATATTTTTAAGGCAACATATTGCAACAGGTTTTTTTTTAAATTTCGAAAACCGTTTGAGTTAAAAAGCTCTAAATTTAGGTGATTTATTTTGATTCGACACCAAATCGATCCCCTGTCAAAAAAGCCGTGGGGCAGATTTCCCATATTAATCCAGCTATACCCTTTTTGAGATGGAGCTATACAAAATCCATATAAGTCGATCCTTTTCGTTCAACAGGTTTGAACTACACAAGCGTCAGAAGTGCTTCTTGATTGGTTGATTTATTTCATACTAACTAATAGTAGTTTTCTAAGTTTCTATCTACCACGCAAATCAATTTAGCGTCTGACTATTCGCGCCTTTACTTATAAATTTAAATTTAATCTCTGACATCTTTACACAAAAACAAGAAACGGATAGATATGATGAATATCTAAAATAACAGGTTCAAATAATGCCATTACCAATAAAAAAATATATATATTATACGTTATTAATATTTATAGTTTAAAATAGTGCGCGGGCAGGTGACAGCGTTCAGCGATGAAGTAGACGAATCAGATCGTTCTATTTGGTGCGTGCGCACGAAAATCGTGTTGAACCAAAAGGATAGACTTATGCAAGATTGATATTCCTATTTCTTTTCTTTGGCTTCACTTTCCACTCATTGTATAAATGCGGTACTAGCAATATATTCTTATATTTACCATAATCGTAAGTAAATATATGTATTTAATACTTACGGGAAGAATTTAAAAGCTTTGACAGTAAAACCGTTATCTGTAAAAGCCTTCTTGATATCTTCTTCGTTAACAGTTGCTGGAATGTTACTCAAGTGCAATGTGGCAGACGGCGGGTAAATGTTTTGATAGTTCTTGGATCCAGGTTTCTTGAACCTGAAAATTAAAAAAAAAACATTATTTTTCTCCTCTTACACATTAAACATATATATATATTTGGATCCTTTAAGTACCATTCTCGAAATTTTATATTTTTTAGATCTTTCTATATTCAAAATGAAATTAAGAATTTAGAACTCAATGTTCATATATATAACAATATCGAATTAAGAGAATGGACTGAAACTTATAAGATGAAATAAGATAAATGTTTTTTAGTGTTTACAATTTTAATAAAAATTAATCTATTGCAGCTGGACACTAATTTTATTCGATGAATTTGTAATTATTAAAATGTCTTCAGCAAAAATCTAAAATTGTGTTTGCAATCCTGCCTCTCTATATTGCTTTACGAATATATCTGATACTGACCTGTGGAGAGGACTCTGACTATAGTCCTTGGTGAGACCAGCATCAGGTTGACCTTCCTTGGGCATTTGTACTGTTTGATGTTTGCTCAACATTACGCGAATGTGCTTGCCGAAAACTTTCAGTTTGTCCATGTGTGTTATAGCTAAAAGACAAATCAGATAATTAAATATAATACAAAGACAATTAAATATAATACAAAAGGGAGTAAAATCAATTTAATATACAGGGTTGTTCACCACATACGACACGGAGTATTGTATCTAAATGATTAGATTTTTACAAATTGTAAGTTTTGGGTTCGTTGAAGGACTATTAGAGCTACAATTTAAAAATATTTTTACAAGATACAGAGTGTCCCAAATATGTAAAAAATATTATAGTTGTATTTTTTTAAATGGAACACCCTATATATTATTCAATTTTTAGATTCTACGAATGAAATAAAGGTAAATTTGATTAAGGTTTATCACACTTAAACCTTACCGTTTTTGAAATATTTTCAATTTTGTGAAATTGCAGTAAAAAATTTAAGGCTTCATTTCTCCAAGGGTATCAAAGTTTTTAATACTACATATTTACTGAAGATTATTTATTGATCAGATATTGTGTTGCGATAATAAAATTATACTTTCTTATACAGAGTGTCCAAAATTTATGTTAAATAATGACCAGCTTTAAACGGTGTAACTTGTTTAATTTAAATGGAACACCCTGTATATTTTACTTAATTCATATGCACTATTTAATTGTCTATCAAATTATATTATACCGTTTTTTACCTATCTCTTCAAGTTTTCGTAGAAAATGCCTTTTGTTATAATTTAGACCTCATTTATATTGACCTCTTATATTGACCTCTTATATTGACCTCTATATTGACCTTTATATTGACCTCTTATATTTTAGACGTCATTACCCATGGAATATTGACATTTTAGATTATTTTTAAAGATGTAACAAATTTTCAAAGAGTACAGATACTAATATTGTCGATATAGTTCGATTATTTCATTAAAAAATTTAAAAAAAATGTTTAAATATTATTTGTTAAAAAGGACCAATTAATATGTTCCTAGTATTCAGACTACATTAATTGACTGTTTACGTTGATTAATAATTGCTCCAAATACTAAAAAACTGAATTTTTTATGTGTATTAGACAGTATAAATTTTATTTTAATTTTTGACGAATGCTTATTTTTATAACAGAGACGTTCATTTTCGTAACTTATTATTATATTGATTTCTGAGTCCAATCCACATTTATTTAGAATAATATATTAATTAAAATAGTATGTAATTAACTAATTTTTGGGAGGAAATTATATTTAATAGGTATACTCTTTTACAAAGATTTAAATAGTTTTCTGTTTGTAACAAATGGGCTTGCAATATTATTATCTTTGAATAGTATTTTGTACATATATTACTTTAAAAAGATCTAAAATGTCAATATTCCATGGGTATAGTGATAAATGAGGTCTAAATTATAAAAAATGCTTTTTCTTCGAAAACTTGAAGAGATAGGTAAAAAATGGTATAGTACATATCATATAGATAGACAATTAAATAGTGCATATGAATTAAGTAAAATATACAGGGTGTTCCATTTAAATTAAACAAGTTACAGCCGTTTAAAGCTGGTCATTATTTAACATAAATTTTTGGACACTCTGTATAAGAAAGTATAATTTTTATTATCGCAACACAATATCTGATCAATAAATAATCTTCAGTAAATATGTAGTGTTAAAAACTTTGATACCCTTGGAGAAATGAAGCCTTAAATTTTTTACTGCAATTTCACAAAATTGAAAATATTTCAAAAACGGTAAAGTTTAAGTGTGATAAACCTTAATCAAATTTACCTTTATTTTAATCGTAGAATCTAAAAATAGAATAATATACAGGGTATTACATTTAAGAAAATAAAACTATAATATTTTTTACTTATTTGCGACACTCTGTATCTTTTAAAATTATTTTTAAATTGTAGCTCTAATGGTCTTTCAACGAACCCAAAACTTACAATTTGTAAAAATCTAACCGTTTAGCTACAATACTTTGTGTCGTATGTGGTGAACAACCCTGTATACTTTACTATTCAAAACTTGATTTGTTCCCGCATTTTTTCATCTGAATATACTATCTTAAAGTATACTATCTAAGTTGTCAATGTCATATTTGCAGAGCCTGATTTTTGTTACAACAAAATCATCTAGATGAATTGACTGAAGCCACACATGCTTAATTATCAGAATAATTATTAATTACATTTTATTTGATTTCACGTAATAGTATTAATCACATGCTTTTAAATAAATTGTAATTTCAAGTATACTCGTACAAGGTGGCCCAAACTGTATTCCGGAAACTTTGGCAGCATATTCTGCAGATAAAAACAAGTAAAAAAGTTCGTATAAATGTATGTGCTAAAATGCTTAGTTTCGGAGATACAGTGTGTAGAAGTTTCATTTTTATTTGGATTTTCTCCAAATAATTTCTGAACTAACGACGTTTATTAACATGAAAAATTTGATTTTGATGTCCATATGACTCCTATTTGTAGAGGGCGCCACCTATATTTTTTAACTGGTTTGAAGAGTAATAACTTTGCGTTCGTACCTGTATAGAACTATTGAGTAAAAAATATACATTTATGACGTTTTCATGTAAAAAAGATCTCTTGGTAAAAACCGCTACGAGTTAATGGTTCTCGAGATATTTGGAATCGAAATTATCAATACCTGTCATCATTGACATAAATTAAACATGTCCACTAAATAGTTATAAGATTGAAATCTTAAATTTGAAATGGTTTTGTGCCCAAAGTTTAACAGAAACTGTTTTATAATCATTTTTTCGAAGAAAAATTTATGATTAATTTAAAAAAATAAAATGTTCCCAAATTTATCATTTCAGTCAAATAACTATATACTCATGTTTATTTTTTCCTCAATGTATTGACTATTTCCATTCTAAATATCTTGAGAACGAAGTTATTATAATTGAAAATATTCTGAATTGAACGCCTTCGTTGATGACGTCAACAGATTTGTACGTCAGAGCTATTTGGCCTTGAATTAAGTTGGCCTTGATTTTATACAGTCAAAACTCGAAAATCGACATTTTGCTGATTGTCCAATCATTTATAATATTTTTTTATATACCTAAGATCGATTATCATATTTCTGTAATATAATAAATACCTACCTAAATGCGCCTGGTGAGGCTCAGCCAGTTGAACAAGTGCCGAATCTTTCTTGTTGTACAATATTTTCACTCGTTGTACATCTCCGTAAACGCCTAAAACCACACATTCTTATATAAGTTAATCAACTTTTTATAACAGTTTATGCGGAGCGATGGTGATGTCAAAATGTAAAATGGTAAAAAATGTGTAAAATAAAAGAGAAAAAATACTCAAAAATACAATAATAATATCTAATCAGTTAAAAACGGACGACGTTCTATATTCGAAAGAGAAAGAAAATCTGCAGACTCGAAAAAAAGAAATTAATACTAATAAATGATACAATAAAATAACATTAACGGAAATATCTTAAACACAAACATCATGCACAGCACAAAAATAGGAACACAAAAAGGCTACTCGACTGAATTGAGGAAAAAATAGATATACATTTTGAAAATTAATTGAATGACAAATGAGTCTAAGCGGTAAGCTTAATAAAAAAAGAAAAGTTCTAAATAAAAAACGATTGTATATATAAAACAAAAACAAATACAAACATAATGAAAAAGTACAAAATGATGTTAGAACAAATTCAATTTGCTTCTTTCTGACATATTCAATTTACTTTTACAAACAATGCTTTTAAAAACTTTCAAAAAGAAGTAAATGAATTTTATTTTCGATTCTTGTTATTTCAACGTTGTTATAATAGGTCGTTTTTTTTTAAATGTACTGTTTCAGATAAACTCTGCGTTATATATTTTTAATTATTTGATTTAATTTAACTTTTCTCGTTAGTTTTTGCTTTGATTGGGTTGGGAAGCAAGACCCTTTTTTTAAATAATGCTAACACATTATTTACAAGATGTCTTCTTCCTCTCAGATATCAGTCATATTTAACACTTAAGAAAAATATGGTAAAAAACAGGTTAGGTTAGGTTGCTGGGGTTTGGGATCCTGTTTGATCCCTCAGTCGGAGGCCTTGGGCCCATTGCGATACCCCTGTATTGTACCAAACCTTCATTTAATTGTTTCTTTGCGTTAAAGCACTTCCAGCTCTTTGCAAACTTCCCGATGTTGCTCCACCATTCTAGAGATTTGTTGGCCATCCATTGTTTTATAGTTATCCTGTGTTGATAAATTTAAATAAGTATACACATTTTCGGCTTTCTAGCCATTCAAAGCAAAAACTAATGACAGAGTAAATATGTTACTTAAATCAATTAATAATAAAATCATATATGATAAGGAGTGTAAAACCTTTTTTTGTTGATAGTTTAAAATTATTATTAATATAATTTTAACACTGTATTAATAAAAAAAATGTCTATACCTATGTGGCGGATTCATCTCTCCAAAAAAAAAAATCCTTTATGGGTATTTCGCCACTGCACTGCAAGAAAATTTACAAAATAAAATAGTTATTTTTTGTAAACACTTTAGCGTTAAACCTAAACGGACACTGCTTGTCAGAAGTTATGTTTACAGTTATACAAATTTGCTTAACCAAGAAAAAAATTAACGTTACGGAAAGTTTATCTCTTTCCGTCGTTGGAAGCAAAACAAAATACAAAGAATAAAGAAAAAAACTATTTAAAATATTTAAATTCAACTATTCGAGAACACTTATGTATGATTATTTTTAAATTTTACGTATGTTATGTTTATTTATGTTATATTCTTTAAAATCTCAAAGAAGCGATTGCCATACATTACTGAAATCTACAGATGCATGAACAATACATTTATTTGTATTAGATTGAATTAAAAAAGTCTCTTTTATTTTTCTTTTAGAGGCTATCGCTTATTCTGGGACACAGGGCACAGAATAAATTTTAATAACGCCAAAATTATAATGAAAGAAGCGATAGTCTCTAAAAGAAAAATAAAAGAGGCTTTTTTAATTCAATCTAATAAAAATAAATGTATTGCTCATGCATCTGTAGATGTTAGTAATGTATGGTAATCGCTTCTTTGATTTTAAAGAACATAACATAAATAAACATAACATACGTAAAATTTAAAAATAATTATATAGAAAGTTGGGCCTTTTTGGTTTTACCTTATTAAGTAATTGTTATCAGGTAGTAATTGTTAATTTTGAAGTTTAACTTATATAGTGTCATTTTAACAGAACGTCAACGGTTTCTTGTTGAGGTATCTATTTTAAAAAAGTAAAGTGTTCTCGAATAGTTGAATTTAAATATTTTAAATAGTTTTTTTCTTTATTCTTTGTATTTTTTTTGCTTCCGACGACGGAAAGAGATAAACTTTCCGAAACGTTAAGCATTTTTTTCTTTGTTAGGCAAATTTGGAGAACTGTAAACATAAATTCTGACAAGCAGTGTCCAGTGTGTGTTTAGGTTTAACGCAGAAGTGTTTACAAAAAATAATTATTTTATTTCGTAGATTTTCTTGCAGTGCAGTGACGAAATACCCATAAAGGATTTTTTTTGGAGAGACTGTATTAATATTTTTAATGTTTTGGTAAGAATACTGAAATAACAAAATTCGAAATTTTGTAAAAATGAATACGATATAATTAAGTGTGAAAACATACCAAATAGTGTAAAGAGAGCGTCAGGCGTGACCATCTACGATAGAAAAAGATGACAGGAGGATGTGACGTGGCACAGAGAGGTAGGCGGTTTAATGCCGCCGGAAGGGGCAGCAAATATAAAAAAGAAAAACAGCATATTAGAATTGTCAGTTTTTACTTTGTACCTAATCTATCTAAAAATGGGGTTTCCTTTTACGCTGCTATTCAAAAATCGCCTGTTCTCGAAGTTTTACGTTTATTTTGGGTCGAATTATTTCTAGCAATTATTATCACAAGGCCATCAAAGTGGGTGAGCGTCAAATTCAACTGGTTGAATACAATTTGGAATCGATTTAATCCCAAATCGATTAAAAAGAGATTAAAAAGAGCTATTGCAGTTTTCTCAAATATTCAAAAGAAAAATTCGTTAAGATTAATATAATAAAGATACATATTTTTTCCATAGCAACTGTTAAAATTGTCTTATATCTATCAAAAATCGTAGATAAAATAGTACTTTAACCCCAAGGATAGATAAATGATTCTTTAACAGCGAGGATAGGTTAAAAACTTTATTTCTTCTCGCACGTCTTTTAATTGCTTCCATTTTTGAAAATTTTTTTTGAAAAAAAAAAGTTATTCGGGATTTAAATGGAAGTAGTTTGGATATGGCGTTCGACACGAAAGAGAATTAAAAAATATTGACTCAAAACTGACAACTAAAGAGACAGCTTTATTTATTTGTCAAATTACATAGAAAAAAACGCCGACCCAGCACAATATTTCTTCTACTCGTAATAAATTCCTTGAAATAATAATTCCTGAATATTTTTTAAAACGTAACTCGCTATGGAAAAAATTGTTTTATACACGACGATAAAATTTCATTATCATCTCCCGAAATTAATCTTTTAGGACGACGATAAAATACCATTTTATCGTCTTGTATAAAAAATAACTTTTAATTTTCTATGTTACCCATTAAACGATTAGTTTATTTCTCTAGAATTTATATCCAATTTCATGTTTACAAGTTGGTGTATAACATTTTTGCCAACTTATTTGTTTTTTAATACAATTTACTTCCATCATTAAACACGTATAAGATTTGTCTGTTTTTTCTAATGACAAATTTACATTTCTGTGAGTTAGATGCAAAGTGGATAAATCTTGAATGAAATTGTGTGAGGATTATTGTGAATTTGAAAAATTAACTTCAAAAATAGTTACTTGTGTAGCATTTGATAGTTCAAAGAGTGAAATTATGTACGGAACAAATAAGTAATTATAGAGGGTGTTTCAAAAAACACTAGCCATCTCTCGTGGGGGGCTTCCTCTCGTAAAAATTAGATTCATATCAACATATATGTTTTGTTTTGTAGCTGCAAGGGATTCAAATATTCTTCATTTTTTTTTATTTATTATAATTTTCTCCACAAGAGATAGAACATGTTTTTTGAAACACCCTGTATAGGAACAAGTAGAAATTAACTAATTCAGAAATTCTTTTCGTGTTAACTATATTTATATTCTAGAGCATTTATAACTACATGTCATGGATAATATCAATTTTGTAAGTTTTTAGCGTTTATTTAGAGTATTTATATATTTTTGATAAATTTCTGTAATTACACTAATTTGTTTATTTTTATTAGAACTATTTTTACAATGAATTGATTGACTCAAAGTTAAACAGCAATAGAGCAACTTATTCAGTGTAATACAATTTATATTTTACTAATTTAAAAAAATCTGGAATATATCATCTTAATTTAGCCTTTTATTCAATTATTTGAACGTTATTTAAAATGATTTTACAAGCAAAAACACACAAAACCGAAGACTCTTGACTAAATTTAAGACTCGTTATATTTTTAACGCAGCATCTCATTTTTTATTTGTTTTATTTAAAAACATTTACACCTGATTGAAAATCTTTAAAATTTATTACTATATTCCCTTAAGAGTAATAAAATGCGATGCATAATATAAGAGATTGTGTTGCGATTAAACAATTTATAAATTTTTAGATTTAGTTCTAATTTTCCCAAAATTAAGTTTTCCACGTTAGAATTATAAGGAACGGCGAATAATATATTACAAAATTATGCTGGAAAATGTGGATTAGTTGTCTAAATCACTGCCGCCAAAATGTTTATTATAATAAAATCTTCAATACCTAGCATCTATAATTTCTGCAAATATTACAAAACAAAATTATTGAAAACTACAAAAAATTCTAAATTACCAGAAAAAAAACGAAGAATTACCAGTTGAACCCACTATAGATGAACTTGTTTAAAATACTGACCAATTAAAGCAATATCTCTCTAAGAAAATAAACGTAAAATTCAAGTAAATATCTAACTATAAACTAGTCAAAATTTTGAAAATCTAATCTAATTAACTATGTATCTCTATTTATTGTTAAAGTGTAAAGATATGATTTGATAATTTAAGAATGATAATGTTCTATTTACATTACCTCTTGACTATTAATAACCATCCAGTACACGCTACTGTTATTAGTTTAGTCAAGATACGTAAACAGTTTAATGGGGTAGGTTTCGTGATTCAAATATGTCTAGTGTCACATTTCAAAATATTGATTTTCAAGTTAGATTGTTAAGATTACTTAAATACATTAAGCAAGTTTTTACATTGCTTCTATAGTTCAAAATTGTCAATATAATATAATCTGAAATGAAATTTGTTCAATGAAGTTGAAAAAGAGTTTGTATATGTTGAGGCAGATGCCGAATTCGGCCAATGTCCGAAATAATTAGACATATATGGCGATTTGTCCATACTAAACTTGCCAGATGTCTTTATATAACTTCTTTGTGGAGGGGGTTAATCTTTTTTTGGTATAATATAACAATAAAAGATTAACACCCTCCGCATATAAGTTGAAACCAATGCAATCAAAACTCTTCCGCGTAACTTTGTGGATATAGGTAGGTATATTTAATTATAATCGCCATATATTATGTCTAATTATTTCGGACATAGGCCGAATTCGCCATCTGCCTCCAACATATACATACTATTCAGTAATATTTAAAAAAGAAATTGATAATAACAACGGTTCTATTTAATTTTAGGTACAATTTTTTGAAATTGACAGTCTATGTGTTCAAATTTGGTTTGATATTGAAATTATGGCTAATTATGGATATTGAATTTGGCTTGATATATAGATTATTGAAATTTGGCTTCAATAGAGCAACAAGAAGATGTCAAGTTTTAACTTTTACTTTTTTCCAAAAAAAAATGTAGTACCAAATATTTACGAAAAAAATTATGTTGGAGATGAAAAATGTAATGTGACTTATACTTCAGAAACTTAATTTGCCATTTATTTTCTTTTATTACAGCTAGCTGTGATATCAACTAAGGTACGTCTTCATACTGGGCGCGTCTAAAAAGTGGCTCACCCCTATAACTTTTTTATTTTTTCAGATAAAAACGAGATTTGGTACGTTAGGTTAGGTTCTATGTATTGTTTTTGGTCACTTCCTGTGTCACCGGAAATAATACGGACACTCTGAATAGAATTTACATATCATATGTCAAATTTTGACATTTTCGCTTTAAAAAAATTGTATTTTAAATTTCATACAAATTTTTCAAACACCAATTTTCAATCAAGGAGCTTTGGAAAAATATATTTGATCGTCTAATGTTTTTCGTGTCATGTTCTGACCGGCTAAAAGATGCCCAAATCGTGGTGGCTCATTAGCATATTTGGTAAAAAATATTTTTTTACGAATAATTTGATACCACACACTTGGTATTTCGAGTAAAATTGTCGTTATGAACCGCATGTTACAATTTTAAATAAAACATATGCGAAAATGTCAAAAGTTGACTTTGATGATATGTCATTCTATTCAGAGTGTAATTTTCAAACGAATAAAATTAAAAAAATCGAGAGTGCCATTTAAAAATCAAAAGTTGTAGTAATTTCCGGTGACACAGGAAGTGACCAAAAAACAATTGAATACGTCAATCAATCCTAATTTATGTCATATACTAACATACCAAGTTTCGTTTTTTATCTGAGAAAATAAAAAAGTTATAGGGGTGAGCCACTTTCGAGACGCACCCGGTATACTTTAATGTTGGATCTTCTGAATTTAATATCATAAAAATATTCAAAAGTGAAACTTAATGAAAAGGATTCTAAATAAAAACGATTATATATAAAACCAAAAACCATTAGATTCCTCTATTAAACCAGCTATGCAGAGGTACTGTTTAGACAACATTATTTAAAAAGTTTATTTTATTTATATTCAAATTTTTTACAAAATATATTTTTTTAGGTTTAAAAAATATTGACTTTTGTTTTGTTTGAATTGTTTTGAAATTGGTTTGTTAGTTGTTGGTTTTTAAATATTCACTATTTCAAGATAAATAACGTTGGCTGTTTTTATTATTTGATTTAATTTAACTTTTCTTGTTAGTTTTTGCTTTGATTGGGTTGGGAAGCAAGACACTTTTTTAAATAATGCTAACACATTATTTACAAGATGTCTTCTTCCTCTCAGATATCAGTCATGTTTAACACTTAAGAAAAATATGGTAAAAAACAGGTTAGGTTAGGTTAGGTTGCTGGGGTTTGGGATCCTGTTTGATCCCTCACTCGGAGGCCTTGGGCCCATTGCGATACCCCTGTATTGTACCAAACCTTCATTTAATTGTTTCTTTGCGTTAAAGCACTTCCAGCTCTTTGCAAACTTCCCGATGTTGCTCCAACATTCTAGAGATTTGTTGGCCATCCATTGTTTTATAATTATTCAGTGTTGATAAATTTAAATAAGTATACAAATTTTCGGCTTTCTAGCCATTCAAAGCAAAAACTAATGACAGAGTACATATGTTACTTAAATCAATTAATAATAAAATCATATATGATAAGGAGTGTAAAAACTTTTTTTGTTGATAGTTTAAAATTATTATTAATATAATTTTAACACTGTATTAATAAAAAAATGTCTATACCTATGTGGCGGATTCATCTCTCCAAAAAAAATCCTTTATGGGTATTTCGCCACTGCACTGCAAGAAAATTTACAAAATAAAATAGTTATTTTTTGTAAACACTTTTGCGTTAAGCCTAAACGGACACTGCTTGTCAGAAGTTATGTTTACAGTTATACAAATTTGCTTAACCAAGAAAAAAATTAACGTTTCGGAAAGTTTATCTCTTTCCGTCGTCGGAAGCAAAACAAAATACAAAGAATAAAGAAAAAAACTATTTAAAATATTTAAATTCAACTATTCGAGAACACTTATGTATGATTATTTTTAAATTTTACGTATGTTATGTTTATGTATGTTATATTCTTTAAAATCAAAGAAGCGATTGCCGTACATTACTGACATCTACAGATGCATGAGCAATACATTTATTTGTATTAGATTGAATTAAAAAAGTCTCTTTTATTTTTCTTTTAGAGGCTATCGCTTATTCTGGGACACAGGGCACAGAATAAATTTTAATAACGCCAAAATTATAATTAAAGAAGCGATAGTCTCTAAAAGAAAAATAAAAGAGGCTTTTTTAATTCAATCTAATAAAAATAAATGTATTGCTCATGCATGTGTAGATGTTAGTAATGTATGGCAATCGCTTCATTGATTTTAAAGAACATAACATAAATAAACATAACATACGTAAAATTTAAAAATAATTATATAGAAAGTTGGGCCTTTTTGGTTTTACCTTATTAAGTAATTGTTATCAGGTAGTAATTGTTAATTTTGAAGTTTAACTTATATAGTGTCATTTTAACAGAACGTCAACGGTTTTCTTGTTGAGGTATCTATTTTAAAAAAGTAAAGTGTTCTCGAATAGTTGAATTTAAATATTTTAAATAGTTTTTTTCTTTATTCTTTGTATTTTTTTTGCTTCCGACGACGGAAAGAGATAAACTTTCCGAAACGTTAAGCATTTTTTTCTTTGTTAGGCAAATTTGGAGAACTGTAAACATAAATTCTGACAAGCAGTGTCCAGTGTGTGTTTAGGTTTAACGCAGAAGTGTTTACAAAAAATAATTATTTTATTTCGTAGATTTTCTTGCAGTGCAGTGACGAAATACCCATAAAGGATTTTTTTTGGAGAGACTGTATTAATATTTTTAATGTTTTGGTAAGAATACTGAAATAACAAAATTCGAAATTTTGTAAAAATGAATACGATATAATTAAGTGTGAAAACATACCAAATAGTGTAAAGAGAGCGTCAGGCGTGACCATCTACGATAGAAAAAGATGACAGGAGGATGTGACGTGGCACAGAGAGGTAGGCGGTTTAATGCCGCCGGAAGGGGCAGCAAATATAAAAAAGAAAAACAGCATATTAGAATTGTCAGTTTTTACTTTGTACCTAATCTATCTAAAAATGGGGTTTCCTTTTACGCTGCTATTCAAAAATCGCCTGTTCTCGAAGTTTTACGTTTATTTTGGGTCGAATTATTTCTAGCAATTATTATCACAAGCTCATCAAAGTGGGTGAGCGTCAAATTCAACTGGTTGAATACAATTTGGAATCGACTTAATCCCAAATCGATTAAAAAGAGATTAAAAAGAGCTATTGCAGTTTTCTCAAATATTCAAAAGAAAAATTCGTTTAAGAATTAATATAATAAAGATATATATTTTTTTCCCATAGCAACTGTTAAAATTGTCTTATATCTATCAAAAATAGTAGATAAAATAGTACTTTAACCCCAAGGATAGATAAATGATTCTTTAACAGCGAGGATAGGTTAGAAACTTTATTTCTTCTCTCACGTCTTTTAATTGCTTCCATTTTTGAAAATTTTTGTATTCCTTTTCATAAGTTATTCGGGATTTAAATGGAAGTAGTTTGGATATGGCGTTTTTCGCCTCAACCTGAATATCTGTTGATAATTTACTTATTTTGTTTTGAGCCATTTCTGGCTCCAATTCAATCAGCAATCGACACGAAAGACTATTAAAAAATATTGACTCAAAACTGACAACTAAAGAGACAGCTTTATTTATTTGTCAAATTACATAGAAACCAACTACTGCATAGAAATTACATAGAAATACTCGTAATAAATTCATTGAAATAATAATTCCTGAATATTTTTTAAAACGTAACTCGCTATGGAAAAAATTGTTTTATACACGACGATAAAATTTCATTATCATCTCCCGAAATTAATTCACTCGCGATTTCATCGCTCGTCGAATCAAACCAAACCAAACTTTTAGGTCGACGATAAAATACCATTTTATCGTCTTGTATAAAAAATAACTTTTAATTTTCTATGTTACCCATTAAACGATTAGTTTATTTCTCTAGAATTTATACCCTACATATTTCATGTTTACAAGTTGGTGTATAACATTTTTGTCAACTTATTTGGTTTTTAATACAATTTTCTTCCATCATTAAAACCGTATTTGTCTGTTTTTTTCTAATGACAAATTTACATTTCTGTGAGTTAGATGCAAAGTGTATAAATCTTGAACGAAATTGTGTCAGGATTTGAATTATAGTGAGATTATTGTGAATTTGAAAAAAAAAACTTCAAAAATAGTTACTTGTGTAGCATTTGATAGTTCAAAGAGTGAAATTATGTATGGAAAAAGTAAGTAATTATACAGGGTGTTTCAAAAAACACGAGCCATCTCTCGTGGGGGGATTCCTATCGTAAAAATAAGATTTATTTTTCATATCAACACATATGCTTTGTTTTGTAGCTGCAAGGGATTCAAAAATTCTTCATTTTTTTGGATTTATTATAATTTTCTCCACAATAGATTGAACATGTTTTTTGAAACACCCTGTATAGGAACAAGTAGAAATTAACTAATTTAGAAATTCGTTTCGTGTTAACTATGTTTATAATCTCGCTATAACTACTTGTCAAGGATAATTAGGACATATCAATTTTTTATTTTTTTAGCGTTTATTTAGAGTATTAATTTATAAATTTTTGATAAAATTTATTTTTATTATGCAATGAATTTATTGACTCAAAGTTAAACAGCAACAGAGCAACTTATTCAGTGTAATGCAATTTATATTTTACTAATTTAAAAAAATCGAATTTTCATTCATTAACTGGAATATATAATCTTAATTTAGCCTTTTATTCAATTATTATTTGAACTTTATTTAAAAATGATTTTACAAGTAGAGCCACACAAAACCGAATACTATTAACTAAAAAATTTAAGACTCGTTATATTTCTAACGCACCATCCCATTTTTTATTTGTTTTATTTAAAAACATTTACATCTGTACTCTTCTGATTGAAAATCTTATTACTATATTCACTTAAGAGTATTAAAATGCGATGCATAATATAAGACTTTGTGTTGCGATTAAATAATTATTTATAAAGTTTTAGATAGTAAACATACTACTTAGTTAACTGCTAAAATCAAGTTCTAATTTTCCCAAAATTAAGTTTTCCATATTAGAATTATAAGAAACGGCGAATGCTATATTACAAAATTATGCTGAAAAATGTGGATTAATAATTGTCTAAATTACTGCCGCCAAAATGTTTATTGTAATAAAATCTTCAATACCTGGCATACAGGGTGTTTCAAAACAAATGCGAAAAACTTCAGGGGGTGATTCCTTGTTCAAAATAAAGGGTAGTTTGCTTTATAAACGTTGGGTCAAAAATCAACCATTAGGGAGATATCAGAAAGATGGCGGAAAAAAATAGTTTTTATTTTTATCTTTGAAAACGAAACGATAGACTAATGAAATTTTATGGAAGTTGTTATGAAAACATATTTTCTGGTAATTTCTCACTTTTAAAATGAGTGGAAGGGGTTGAAATAAACTACCCTTATAATTCTTGTTAACAGAAATTTAAAAATCTTATCAAACACATGCAAAAATTAATTTGGATAGCTTGGTTTATTTAGAAACTTTTATCTCTTGTGTTTCTTTGATAAAACTCGCCGATTTGAAATTAAAAAATAAAAGGTAAAGCATTACATGTCAGGATAAAAAACATTTTTAGATAAAGAATCTAGTGATAATAGCGATAATAATAAGAATCTAGATAATAATGTACTGCAGCAGAGTAATGTCGATAAAATAATATTAGAAACATCCTAAAAAGTGACAGCGGCCTACTAGATTTTTTCCTAAAAAAATTAGAGCAGCCCACTAGATTCTTTATCTAAAAACGTCTTTTGTCCTGACATGTAATGCTTTACATTTTATTTTTTAATTTCAAATCGGTGAGTTTTATCAAAAAAACACGAGAGATAAAAAAGTTTCTAAACAAACCAAGCTATCCAAATTAATTTTACATGTGTTTGATAAGATTTTTCTTTAAATTTCGTTAACAAGAATGATAGGGTAGTTTATTTCAACCCCTTCCACTCATTTTAAAAAGTGAAAAAAATTACTAGAAAGTGTGTTTTCATAACAGAAAAATGCTCCATAAAATTCGATTAGTCTATCTCTTTCGTTTTCAAGATAAAAATAAAAACTTTATTTTTCCGCCATCTTCAATACCGCGATATCTCCCTAATGGTTGAGTTTTGACCCAACGTTTATGAACAAACCTACCCTGAACAACAAGAAATCGCCTGCTGAAGTTTTTCGCATTTGTTTTGAAACACCCTGTATATAATTTCTTCATATATTACAAAACAAAATTATTGAAAACTACAAAATATTCTGAATTGGCAGAAAAAAACGAAGAATTACCAGTTGAACCTCTAAATTTGTGTGACACCTATATATTACTATAGATGAACTTGTTTAAAATACTGACCAATTAAAGCAATATCTCTCTAAGAAAATAAACGTAAAATTCAAGTAAATATCTAACTATAAACTAGTCAAAATTTTGAAAATCTAATCTAACTAACTATGTATCTCTATTGTTAAAGTGTAAAGATATGATTTGATAATTTAAGAATGATAAATGTTCTATTTACATTTCCTCTTGACTATTATTAACCATCCAGTTCACGCTACTGTTATTAGTTTAGTCAAGATACGTAAACAGTTTAATGGGGTAGGTTTCGTGATTCAAATATGTCTAGTGTCACATTTCAAAATATTGATTTTCAAGTTAGATAGTTAAGATTACTTAAATACATTAAGCAAGTTTTTACATTGCTTCTATAGTTCAAAATTGTCAATATAATATAATCTTAAATCAAATTTGTTCAATGAAGTTGAAAAAGAGTTTGTATATGTTGAGGCAGATGCCGAATTCGGCCAATGTCCGAAATAATTAGACATATGGCGATTTGTCCATACTAAACTTGCCAGATGCGTGCAACTTCGTGGTTATAAATAGTCTTTATATAACTTCTTTGCGGAGGGGGTTAATCTTTTTTTGGTATAATATAACAATAAAAGATTAACACCCTCCGCATAGAAGTTGAAACCAATGCAATGAAAACTCTTCCGCGTAACTTTGCGGATATAGGTAGGTATATTTAATTATAATCGCCATATATGTCTAATTATTTCGGACATAGGCCGAATTCGGCATCTGCCTCCAACATATACATACTATTCAGTAATATTAAAAAAAGAAATTGATAATAACAACGGTTCTATTTAATTTTAGGTACAATTTTTTGAAATTGACAGTCCATGTGTTCAAATTTGGCTTGATATTGAAATTATGGCTAATTATGGATATTGAATTTGGCTTGATATAAAGATCATTGAAATTTGGATTGAATAGAGCAACAAGAAGATTCAAGTTTTAACTTTAAATTTTTTCCAAAAAAAATGTAGTACCAAATATTTAAGAAAAACATCTATGTTGGTGATACAAAATGTAATGTAACTTATACTTCAGAAACTTAATTTGCCATTTATTTTCTTTTATTACAGCTAGCTGTGATATCAACTAAGGTACGTCTTCATACTGGGCGCGTCTAAAAAGTGGCTCACCCCTATAACTTTTTAATTTTTTCATATAAAAAACGAGATTTGGTATGTTGGGTTAGGTTGTATGTATTGTTTTTGGTCACTTCCTGTGTTACCGAAAATGACTACAACTTTAGATTTTTAAATGGCATCCTCGGTATATTTATACTTTATTCGATAGAAAATTACATTCTGAATAGAATTACATATCATATTCAAGTTTTGATATTTTCGCTTTAAAAAAAACCAAACACTAATTTTTAATTAAGGAGCTTTGGAAAAATAGATTTGATCGTCTAATGTTTAGACGACATTACGACCATTAGCATATTTGGAAAAATATATTTTTACGAATAATTTGATACCACACGCTTGGTATTTCGAGTCAAATTGTTGTTATGAACCGCATGTTACAATTTCAAATAAAACATGTCGAAAATGTCAAAAGTTGACTTATGATATGTCATTCTATTCAGAGTGTCATTTTCAAACGAATAAAATAAAAAAATCGAGAGTGCCATTTAAAAATCAAAAAGTTGTAGTAATTTCGGTGACACAGGAAGTGACCAAAAACAATTGAATGTCAATCAATCCTAATTTATGTCATATACTAACATACCAAGTTTCGTTTTTTATCTGAGAAAATAAAAAAGTTATAGGGGGTGAGCCACTTTCGAGACGCACCCGGTATACTTTAATGTTGGATCTTCTGAATTTAATATCATAAAAATATTATTTTTTCTATTAGTACGAGAGCTAGCAACGTCGGAAAAACAAGTATTTTAAGACGTCTGGCTCTTTGATATATCTTTTACTATGCTCTCTAGAACAGCATGCGCCCGTCTGGCCGATTTGTGTTGCAGCCTCTACTGCGATACTGAAAGACGGCCCGTCTGGCTGACGGTAAGCGTTGCGTTCCTACTGCGCAGTGACACTGAGATCCTATACTTTGTTAGTCACTTTTTTATCCTAGTCAGGGCAAAGAAGTTTTTTTCTTATTTTCAAGTCTCGATAGAAAAGTATTAAATAACGGGCTGATGATTAAAAAAACAAATATTTAATACTTTACTATTAGAATATAAACTGAAAATAAAATTAGAAAGTCGTTGCCCTGACCCGGTTCAACTTCTGAATCATCGGTTCGCGGTGGGAAACTCCCCACGCACTGCGCTAAGGAGACATGCTCGATTTATATTCATACTAGAATTTATAAGACTAAATTAATAAAAAATACAGGATCTTCTTCCGATGCGCAGTAGTGAACGCAATGGGTATCGGCAGCCAGACGGGGCGCATGCAGTTCCAGAGAGCATAGTAAAAGATATATCAAAGAGCCAGACGTCTTAAAATACTTTCTCAAAAACGTTGCTAGCTATTAGACTATATGCACATTATATTTTTAACTATTTGACTTAGACAGTTGGAATTCATTAACGAGTAACTTGAAAATGTACGAGAATATTATTTTATATAATACAGTGATACTAATACAGGAAAAATATGTAAATGCAAGATCCTACCCCATCGAAGAACGGTTAAAGAAAAAGTTATTTATGCATATAATGATAGAGTTAACCAAAATAACTTAAAGCTTATAGCCACAAAGGATGGACTGTATATACATTCATTCGATTCAAAATCGGTTTACTGAAAAATATACACCCAAAAGAGAGGATGTACGGATTCTGTTTTAAGAAATAAGTTTTAGCAGTTATAATTATTAAAAAAACATGAAATTGATTGGTAGTTTATGTCGCCTCCTTCCTCTCTTTAGGTTCCAGGAAGATTTTAGACTTTGGATGAATTGATCTCTGGAAAAAATAACTAGTCATGTGTGTATATCGTCTTCTATAAAAATACCAACTTCTAAATAAAACACAAAACTTCGGTTTGGTTTTCAAAAAGTACTAGAATTACATGTCTAAATGGCTACGTTACCCCATAACTATTATAACAGAGGCCCTGTTTAAGACAGTGGTGATAATAGCGCCTTTAATATATTCTTCTTTTGAGTTTTGGTAGGTTTTAGTCTAAATACCGATTTTTTTTATTTATGTAGACATTTTCAAAAAATAATTAAGTTAAATTTTTAAAACTCCACAGGCAGATTTTCTGACTAGAATAAAATTGTGTTTTTGAGAAAACAATTATTTCATCACGTAAAAAGCGTCATACAGGGTGGGCCACTGAAAACTTACAATGGCTATAATTTTTAAACCAAAAAAGATATCAAAAAAATAAAAAATACCGTTTCTATAATATCGAGGGGGAATACATATGACGTATTTTTGAACCACCCCGACCTGGCTTCCCTAAGGCAGAAACACTATCACTTGAAAATCTTAAATGACAACACCTACTTTATGGCGCCCATTTTCAGCCCATGAAATGCTAAACGATGATCATAAAGCTTTTAGGGTGGGGGTGAAAAACTAGCCCTCACACGAAAAATTAGGTAGACTATTGAGATAAGTGATTTTCTCAGCAGAAAGTTACAATTGGGACCCAGCTAAATGAGTTTTTTTTCAAACTATTTCGACCTGCCCCTAGGTGCCATTTCCTCACTTCTAACCTCAAGATAAAGGATACCCCACTTGTGACACCTCTTTGAAAGCGTATAAAAAATGCTGAACGACTGTCATCATAAAAAGAACGAAAAAAATAGAGCCTAAAAATAAAACAAAAATGTCAAAACGTGTCAAAATCAATAGAATGAATTATTTTTGTATCCATGAACCATTGCGAGAAAAAAAGCTGGTACAAAGAGAAATTTATTATAACTCTTAATGAAGACGTCATACACTGTCAGCAAAGATGGAGCTCCTTTGCATTATTCTATTGTCACAAGTGGTGGTTGGATAAATATTATCCAAGGCAATGGATTGGCAGAAGGGGTCTAATCGAGTGGCCGCCAGGTCACCTGATCTTACTCCTTTAGGACTTTTCCTTGTGGGGTTACACTCAACCATAGTCTACAAAGACAAAACTAGGTTCGTTGTAAGAATTGGTGGCAGAGGAGAACTGAAGCATGTCAAAATATTC
Source organism: Sitophilus oryzae (assembly GCF_002938485.1). NCBI lineage: Eukaryota > Metazoa > Arthropoda > Insecta > Coleoptera > Curculionidae > Sitophilus > Sitophilus oryzae. The sequence continues at coordinate 585,042 of NW_022147577.1, read as the reverse complement.
CGAGGGGAGACTTTCCAAAAGTGAGAAAGAATTTGAAAATCGTTGTATTTTTGTATGGAACAAACGGCTGTCATTTTGAGCAATTATTAAAATAAATTATCATTTTAAATTTCTTTTTCAAAGTCTGTATGACCATCTTTTAGCAATTTCAAATTAGCTTTCCAAAGAAGTGTCACAAGTGGGGGTATCGCTATCTCTGAGATTAGAAGTCAGGGGTGCTACCTAGGTGGGCTGGCGTGGCTTGAAAATACTTCATTTGCGTCATTTAGCTGGTCCCCAATTTGCTAACTTATGCTGAAAAAATCACCTTTTTCATTAATGTCCACCTAATTGTTCGTGGTAGTTTTTCAATTTCACCCTAAAACTTTTATGATCATTTAGCATTTTTCATGAGCTTTCCAAAAGACATTAAAGTGGGGCGTTGCCATTAAGATTTTCAAATGAGTAGGGGTACCTCCTTAAAAACAACAAAAATATATTTTTTAGCCTTAATTTAAAAAAAAAAACACTATTAAAATACAAGAAATGACAACTTATAGGTACTAGGAATTTACTATAGTTGGTCTGTACTTACTTTCCTATAAATATCGTAAATTTAACCTAACCATACAGGGTCTACAAAATTTTATGCGAAACTTTCTAAAATATAAAATAGTTTTTCTTCGTTTTTTTTAATTGAAACATCTTATATATTTTTTGTTAGATGGAGAATTAAAAAATGAACATTTTTTGTACTTAATTATTTCAAAATTTGTAACGGATTTGCGGATATTCGTAATACTCGTATGCGGATTTTTCAACAGCATTTTTTTTTATAAAAGCTACTTAATAATTTTTGTCTGGTATTTTACCGTTGAAAGAGCCATGCCATATATGTAATAAATATGCGAATATTTGCAAAACCGTGAAACATTTTAAAATACTTTAAATATAAAAGAAAATCATTTTTTAATTCTTCATATAACAAAGAAATAATATATACAGTGTTCCATTTAAAAAATCGGTTTAAGATTACGGTATTTACGTAAAATAATTTAAGAAAAGTAAGTACAGACCAACTATAGTAATAATATTATTTCAGAACATTTCTTATATTTTTTAAAGAGACTGCAATAATATTTTTTTCCATAGCAACTGTTAAAATTCCCTTACATCTATCAAAAATAGTAGACAAAATAGTACTTTAACCGCAAGGGTAGATTAAATGATACTTTAACAGCGAGTATAGGTTAAAAACTTTATCTCTTCTCGCACGTTTTTTAATTGCTTCGATTTTTGAAAATTTTTGTATTCCTTTTCATAAGTTATTCGGGATTTAAATGGAAGTAGTTTGGATATGGCGTTTGTCGCCTCAGCCTGAATATCTGTTGGTAATTTACTTATTTCGTTTTGAGCCATTTCTGGCTTCAATTCAATCAGCAATCGACACGTTGCAAAGATTACTTCTATTTTTATGATCGACGCAATCGTCACCACTGTTGTCAACAGCCAACGCAACTAGAACTACTTTTACACCGCTAATCGTGCTGACCTCTTCGTTCAAGTTGCTGACCAGCAGGACCGTAGCGAGGGATAGGCCGGGTGCGGCTAGTCCGCGCAGTCCTGGGGCGGTTTGACTGAGGGCGGCAAAGCCACTCAATCCGGGAATGGCGCCGGCCACGCCGCCCGCGTACGGGGCGGCTAGAGGTGAGCCCAGTCCGTGCATGAAGGGCCCGTTTAGGACGCCTGGAGCGCCGGCTAGTATAGAATCTGAAAAATAAATTAAAGGTATATATGTTACTGTAAATGTCCGAAATGCGGTAAAACCTAGGATAAGCGCGCTAAACATAGGATTTACCAAAAGCATGTGTGTCCCAAACCCGAAAAACCAACTAACCAATAAATTAACACCCTCCAAAAAACAACGCTAACCAACTCGCCAAATAACTAAACTAATCCAACCAAAAAGAGTGAAACCAATGCAATCAAATCACAATATAAGCAAAAAAAAATCGAATAAAATTAATTTTTGGGGTTTGGGAAATATTCCTTGGTTTAGCGCGTTTATCCTAGGTTTTAGCGCATTTCGGACATATACAATTCTAGGATGATTCTAAAAATTCCATATGGACTATATCGGGTAGATTGATTTTTGACCAGAGAAATCTTCAATCTGGGTAATTCTATTATACTATATATTTTTTTTAATTCTATAATAAAATTTCTTTTGTTTTCGTAAATACGTATTATTATCAAATTTTACAGTAAGGAATAGTTATATTCCGTTTTTTTTTTCAGGTAAGATTTCGACAGACGATGACAGAAGAAAAGCAGATGACGTCCCATACTAGTGATGTAAAAATTCTAAGTAATCGTTACAAAGTAACAGTTACTTTACGAGGACTCGAAGTAACGCTTACTATTTGAATTTAGGACTCGTTACTCGTTACTAAGCTAATTCGTTACTTTTGCGCCGGCAGTAATCGTAATCCCCGGAAATGCACGAACCGAGGACTCGAAACTCGATACTGAAATATTCCTTACTTCGACGTAGGTCTAGTTGTTATCAATATGTTTATGTTTAAAAGCAGTTGACTTGACGCCGGCCGGTGTTTTGGATGGCAAATGTGTGATATTTTTATTACAATTGTTATGATTGGCTCATGCCGACCCGGAGGCGGTCTGTCCCTTTGCCGTTTGTTGTCGCTTTTTATTTATAGAATATAATTATTTATTTAGATTAACATGTCTTAGATATTTATTAAAATGGATTCACGTTACTTACAAAAATGTTAACATCTGAAAAAGCAGAGCAAATATTTTTTCTTCTTCAAAAGCAGAATACTGTTTACTTACTGCAAGAAAATCTACAAAATAAAAATAGTAATTTTAGTAAACATTGTTGCGTTAATCCAAATGATTTTTTTGAAAGAGATGAATCCGCCACAGAGGAATATACATTTTTAATATTTTACATTTTAACAAAAATATACAGGGTGTTTCAAAACAAATGCACGAAAAACTTGGGGGGTAACCCTTGTTCAAAATAAAGGAGTAGTTTGCTTCACAAACGTTGGGTCAAAAAGTCAACCATTAGGGAGATATTGCGGGTACAAAGATGGCGGAAAATAATGTTTTTAATTTTTATCTTGAAAACGAAAAGAGATAGACTAATAAAATTTCATGGAAGCATTACTGTTATGAAAACACACTGTTCAGGTAATTTCACTTTTTTAAAATGAGTGGAAGGGGTTGAAATAAACCACCTCATCATTCTTGTTAACGAAATTTAAAAGAAAAATCTTATCAAACACATGCAAAAAAATTAATTTGGATAGTTTAGTTTGTTTGATACGAAACTTTTTATCTCGTATTTTTTTGATAAACTCACCGATTTGAAATTAAAAATAAAATGTAAAGCATTACATGTCAGGACAAAAACATTTCCTGATAAAGAATCTAGTGGGCTGCTGTAATTTTTGTAGGAAAAAATCTTTAGTCGGCCGCTGTTACTTTTTAGATGATGTTCCTAATATTATTTTATTTGACATTACTCTACTGCAATACGTTATTATCTAGATGATTATTATTATCGTAATTATCACTAGATTCTTAATCTAAAATGTTTTTTGTCCTGACATGTAATAACTTTACATTTTTTATTTTAATTTCCAATCGGTGAGTTTTATCAAAAAACACAAGAGGTAAAAAGTTTCTAACCAAACTAAACTATCCAAATTAAAGCATTTGCATGTGTTTGATAAGATTTTTCTTTAAAATTTCGTTAACAAGAATGATAGGGGTAGTTTATTTCAACCCTTCCACTCATTTTAAAAGTAAAAAAATTACCTTGAAAGTGTGTTTTCATAACAGTAATGCTTCCATAAAATTTCATTAGTCTATCTCTTTTCGTTTTCAAGATAAAAAATAAAAACATTATTTTTCCGCCATCTTTGTACCGCGATATCTCCCTAATGGTTGACTTTTGACCCAACGTTTATAAAGCAAACTACCATTTATTTTTTTACTATCCGCATTTGTTTTGAAACACCCTGTATACATTTTTTTAATTTTTACTCTTTAATGTTTGCCTATTTATTAATGTAATACAGAGAGAGAGAGAAAATATAAAAATACTTTATATTTATAATACATATTTTCGTTGTTTGATTTGTTTTCTTTTATTTTTAATTTTATTAATAGTACATAGTTTTTATTTAACATATCATTATAAAATATACATATTATTAAAAAAACGTATTATTCAGTACTTTGGAATACTGCAGTATTGAAATTATCCTATTAAGCCCTTACACTAGAAGAAAGTAGAAACCCCTTATAGGTTAAACAGAGCATGCAACGAAGATCGCTGGGCACAATAAGTAACGAAGTTCCACCGTCAAGCCCAAGTCTTCCAACCTGTACACAAAACAACGATTATAAAGTAACGATACTATGTACCAAAGTAACGAGTAACTAAAGTAGCGAGTCCAAAGTAAAGAGTCCTATTACCAAAAGTAACTAGTAGTCCGTAAAAGTAACTAAAGTTTACATCACTATCCCATACCAATCTATTTATTTTACTAAAAAAAGTTTCTAATATTTATTAAGTTAACTATGGATGGGTTTTTTACATATTTATTATCGATTAATACAATTTTTGGTAATGTGTTTCGTCATTTTTTTTAATTACTTATACCCGCATTCAAAATTTCAGCTAGATCGGAAAAAACGTTTATAATAATATAGTGTCTAATGTTGTATAGACAATGAATGGTACGGAACCCTTCGTCCGAGAGTCCGACTCGCACTTGACCAATTTTTTAATTTATCTTTCTGAACGTTTCTGTGAGATGTATCACTGACCGGAACGATGTGTAAGTTAATTTAAATAAAGAAAACGATTGAAACATTATTTTAATATCTAACAAATAAGTTTACCCGCTAAGCGTTCTCTGGTCAATCGGGGCTGCGCCGCCAACAGCAAGATGTCCGCCCCCAGGCCGCCCGCCAGACCGCCGGTCAGCGCCAACTGACCGTCCGAGGCGTCACCTGTCGGCAGGCTGGGGTTGGTGTAGTCGCGCGACTTGTCGTTGTTGTACTTGACGTTGAGCGAGGACATCTTCGAGTAGTCGATGCGCAGCGTGCAGCAGCTGTTGTACACGTTCTGGCCGTCCAGCGCCTGTTTGGCCGCTTGCGCCGATTGCGTGTCGGGGTACTGGATTAGGGCTTGGAACGAATCTGGAAATATCCACAGGATTAGTGTTGTGCGACAAGAGAAATGTGATTGACTTACTGTTCTTTGTGAATGTGACGATTTTGAGAACTTTTCCAAACCGCTGGAATATCTGAAATTAAAAAGAAAATGTAAATTAAAAAAAATATCACAAAACAATATTGTCAAGGTGTATGTGGCGCCATCTGTCGGAGAAGCGAGGAACTAAATCGCAACGTGTCAAGAAACCTGGCGAATTCACCACAGAAAGTAAAAGAAATATTACAGGATTACTTTGGCAGCTTTTTTCCGTGATGTATGCATTAAATTGAAACACTAATAAAACAATGAAACACAACAAATCAAACAACGAAAGAACAATGTGCACATTTCGATTACAAAGTAACAATAAAGTAGTAATGGCAATATTTGATAAGTTTTTTATTCTTATTGTCACCACAATAAATAAATAAATAAGAAAGAATAAATGCCTTTCATTTGTTTACCCGTTGCAACGCATATGAACGACAAGTACTTTCGATAAATTTATACTCATATCAAAGCATGTTAAATTGTCTTTGAAACAACTCATATTTTTTTCTTGGTCTGATAAATAGATCCTAAAAGACACAGTTAAAGTCAAAAGTTCACAGTGGGCCGATTTCTATGCACGCAAGTTTATAATACATTAATTACGTATTATTATAAGTAATTATAAATGTAATAATAATGTAAATAATCTCTCCAAAAAATCCTATATGGGTATTTAGCCACTGCAAGAAAATCTGCAAAATAAAATAGTTATTTTTTGTAAAGACTTCTGGCGTTAATCCCAAACGGAAACTACTTGTCAGAAGTTAGGTTTGCAGAAATACAAATTTGCCTAACGAACAAAAAAATGCTTAACGTTTCGGAAAGTTTATCACTTTCCGTCGTCGGTATCAAAAAAAAAATACAAAGAATAAAGAAAAAAACTATTTAAAATATTTAAATTCAACTATTCGAGAACACTTTACTTTTTTAAAACAGATACGTCTACAAGAAACCGTTGACGTTCTGTTAAAATGACATTACATCAAGTTAAACTTCAAAATTAACAATTACTACCTGATTTTTGTGTAGACGTATCTGTTTAAAGTGTTCTCGAATAATTGGATTTAAATATTTTAAATAGTTTTTTTCTTTATTCTTTGTATTTTTTTTTGCTTCCGACGAGGGAAAGAGATAAACTTTCCGAAACGTTAAGCATTTTTTTGTTCGTTAGGCAAATTTTTATTACTGTAAACGTAACTTTTGACAAATAGTTTCTGTTTGGGATTAACGCAGAAGTGTTTACAAAATAACTATTTTATTTTGTAGATTTTCTTGCAGTGGCGAAATACCCATATAGGATTTTTTGGAGAGATGAATCCGCCACATAGGTATAGACATTTTTTATTAATGTAAATAATAAATAAAACAGAAAAATATTTGAAAGAGTTTTGTAAAAAATTATTTTCCGATAACTTACCAAATGTAAAATGTCCAAATTAATAGGGTAGATCATATGTTCGACGATCACCCTGAGCACCGTATTGGGGCCACCCTGTATATCCTGACCGTTTGTCACTGGCGTAGTGGGGGTTGCAGCGGGAGTAACGGAGTTCTGTGTGAGAGCCAGTGCCTGAGCCGCCTGCAGCGCAGCTTGCGCAGAAGCATTCTGAAAATAAACAATCAAATAAGTATACAGAAAAAAGCATATATGGGATAGTTGATAGTTGTGTATCTTATTAATAAATAGTGTATGATTACAGCTGAGGATTGAAACTTCTGGTTCTACAACAGCGAAATAAACTACTAATTCACCACAATACACCTTTAGAGCCTCTTGAGTTTTTAATCATCTACTGATGATGCTAACATGGTTAGCGAAACATGCGTCCAGTGCAAAAATAGTGTTTTGGTGTATTGTGGTTAATTAGTGTTTTATTTTACTAAATGTATATGATATTCTTATTGAATTAAAAGAAGAAATGAAGGAGCATACTAATAAAATTGGTAAGACCGCGAAAGGATTTCAACATGGCTGATTTGAATTCCGGATATCAGTGGTGTTCAATGCTTTCCAATATGTTAAAATACATATAAAATACGATACTCACAATAATTTGTTGTTTTTCTTTAACGTTGAGTCAGTAAAATAAATATTAATATTAATTAAAATATACATTCCTAATAAAAATTAAAAATAAATAAGTTAATATAATTACTTAGTAACAAAAATACGGATAGGTACGCTACTGGAACAAAGAAGTAAAATTCGTAAAGTTATTAAATTCATATATATTATATCAAAAAAAATATTAAATTTTGGAAAAAAGCCAAGCCAAGCAAGACGTTTCAAAAATTTACACATTAAACAGACATTTTCAGTCCGCAGTATTTAGTAGAAAAAAACTCATAGAATGTAGAAGAACGTTCTCTTTACAAGAAAATAAGCCTCCAAATTCTATGTTCCATAAAACGAGCCAGTTATTCTTGAACGGATCGTATCGGATTACATATTTCATTAGAACGGCTCCGGCAGCTGCAGTTTAACTAATAATAATACGATTCGAAGAAAACCGACGCGCGACGGCACGGGCTATTATTTCGAGGAAAGTTTCGACAACTCGTGTCGCGTTACCCGCACCATTATTAGGCGGGCGGTCGCCTAAACGGGCCTCTTCCAACTAATAACAATAACGACGAAAGCTCCGTTAAAGTCTTTTCGTGGCGCCCTGGGCAGATATTCGACTTTCATCTTTCGGTACGCGATTCTTAAAAAGGCGTTTTTTATCGGAACGACGGACGACTGAACGAAACAAGTTCGCTAATTGGACAGACTGACTGTTAGAGACGGCGAACAATGTAATTTTACGACAACGGCCGTGTTTGGGAAGAGGAACTCTATACTCATTTGTTTGAAAGTTGAAAGCAAATATGGTTTAATAATGGAAGGTTGATTTTGGACTTTCGCTACCTTTATTATTCATCTGAGGCATTATTTTTCATTTTACTTACAGTAAAAATGTTTAACTGATCATGTTAGTCTTTTTCAGTAGCGACATATCCAGTTTTTTAAATGTTGCGGGGGCGCTGAGGTACAGCTCCCGTTTACAACAATATAGTTTGTCCAACGGGACAGACAAAACTGTTCCTGGCAGTGACAGTTGTGTATGTCTCTGTCGGTGATTTAATTGTTAAATATTTCTGCAAGACCTTTCAAAAATTTGCACATTAAACAGGCATTTTGAGTCCTCAGTATTTCGTAGAAAAACTCATAGAATGTAAAAGAACGTTCTCTTTACAAGAAAATAAGACTCCAAATTCTATGTTTCATGAAACAAATCAGCTATTCCTGGGCGGATCATATCGGATTACATATTTCATTAGAACGGCTCCGGCAGCTGCAGTTTAACTAATAATAATACGATTCGAAGTAAACCGACGGCATGGGCTATTATTCCGAGGAAAGTTTAGAACTCGTGTCGTGTTGGAAGATTATTATCCGGGCGGTCGAATGGAAATCGGGCCTCTTCCAACTAATAACACTAACGACGAAGTTCCGTTGAAGTCTTTTCGTGGCGCCCCGGGCAGTTATTCGATTTCTTCTTTCGGTAAGCGACTCTTAAAAAGGCGTTTTTTATCGGAACGACGTACGACTGAACGAAACAAGTTCGCTAGATGGACAGACTATTATGATTCAAGAGACGGTGAACAATGTAATTTTACGACAACGGCGTGTTTGGGAAGAGTAACTCTATATTCGTTTGTATAAAAGTTGAAAACCGAAAGATGGTTTAATAATAGAGGTTGATTTTGAACTCGTTACCTTTATTTTTCATTTTATTAAGTAAAAATGTTTAAACGATCCTCTTATTTTTCTTCATTAGCGACATATCCAGTTTTAAATGTTGACGGGGCGCCGATAAACAGCTCATAACGGCCAACTGAAGTTTATAGTTTGAGGCATACGAGGACAGATATAGGCTGTTCAAGGCCGTGACATTTGTTATGTCTCTGTCGGTGATTTAGATAAATATTTCTGCAATACCTTGCAGATTTTTTGAGCAATTAAACACTACTATTTGAGTAACAAATTTAGTATTGAAAAAAACTCATAGAATGTAGAAGAACATTCTCTCTTATAAGAAAATAAGCCTCGAAACGATATGTTTCCTAAAACAAGCCAGTTATTCCTGGACGATCGGATTACAGATTTTATTAGAAGATCCGGCAGCTGAAGTTTGGCAAATATTTGTTCGAAGTAAACCGACACATGGCCTATTAGCTATCATGAAAAAAGTTTAGATTTCGTATTTTCGTTCTTTCGCACTGATTTTTAGGCGGGCGGCCGCCTAAGACGGGTCTCTTCCAACTAATAACAATAACGACGAAACCACCGTTCGGCGAGCATGGTTTCTGTGATCTACAGGAAATTAATGACCTGTCTAACGTTCGGTCTGCGAGTTTAAAAATTTTGGTTTTTTATCGAAACGACGGACGATGGAATGTAAACAAGTTCGATTAATTGGACAGACTTGACTTTAGAAACGGTAAACAATGTAATTTTACGACAACGGCGTGTTTGGGAGGACGCAGGTATATGTATTTTTTGTATAAAAGTTGAAATCAAAAGATGGTTTAATAATGGAAGGTTGATTTTGCACTTTCTTACCTTTATTTTTTATTTTACTTTAAGTAAAAATTGTTATTTTTCTTCGAATCTTCGACATATCAGCTGTTTTTAAATGTTGCGCTGCGCCAGGTACAGCTCACGTTTACCAAACCTATACAAGTTTGTCCAACGGGTGTAATACAACTGCATCTGGCAGTGACAGTTGTGTATGTCGCTGTCGGTGATTTAATTGTTAAATATTTGGTGCAAGACCTTTCAAAAATTTGCCACAGAAACAAACATTTTGAGTCCTCTAGTATTTAGTAGAAAAAACTCATAGAATATAGAAGAACGTTCTCTTTACAAGAAAATGTCTCGAAATTCATATGTTCTAAAACAAGCAAGTTCAGCCTGGAGATCATATCGGATTACATATTTCATTAGAACGGCTCCGGCAGCTGCAGTCCAACTGACAATAAACGATTCGAAGTAAACCGACGGCATGGCTTATTATTACCGAGGAAAGTTTAGGCCTCGTGTCGCGTTACGTCCGGCACCATTATTAGGCGGGCGGTCGCCTATTCGATTCTCTTCCAACTAATAACAATAACGACGAAAGCTCCGTTAAAGTCTTTTCGTGGCGCCCCAGGCAGTTATTCGACTTTCTTCTTTCGGTATGCGACTCTTAAAAAGGAGTTTTTTATCGGAACGACGGACGACTGAACGAAACAAGTTCGCTAATTGGACAGACTGACTGTTAGAGACGGTGAACAATGTAATTTTACGACAACGGCGTGTTTGGGAAGAGTAACTCTATATTCGTTTGTATAAAAGTTGAAAGCAAAGATGGTTTAATAATAGAAGGTTGATTTTGCACTTTCGTTACCTTTATTTTTCATTTTACTTTAAGTTGCATTGTTAATATTGACAGTTTTGATATTTTGCGCCTCTGCATCTTGGAGGAAAGACTATTTTTAATGAACCGTCATTTCCATTTAAGTTTCCCAGCCATGGTTTACAACTATAGAGTTTGTCCAACGGGACAGACACAACTGTTCCTGACAGTGACAGTTGTGTCTGTCTCTGTAGGTGATTTAATTGTTAATTTCTGCAAGACCTTTTAAAAATTTGAACATTAAACAGACATTTTTAGTCCTCAGTATTTAGTAGAAAAAACATAGAATGTGGAAGAACGATCTTTTTGCAAGAAAATAAGCCCCCAAATTCTATGTTTCATAAAACAAGCCAGTTATTCCTGGACGGATCGTATCGGATTACATATTTCATTAGAACGGCTCCGGCAGCTGCAGTTTAACTAATAATAATACGATTCGAAGTAAACCGACGACATGGGCTATTATTCCGAGGAAAGTTTAGAACTCGTGTCGCGTTACCCGCACCATTATTAGGTGGGCGGTCGCCTAAACGGGCCTCTTCCAACTAATAACAATAACGACGAAAGCTCCGTTAAAGTCTTTTCGTGGCGCCCCGGGCAGTTATTCGACTTTCATCTTTCGGTACGCGACTCTTAAAAAGGAGTTTTTTTTTATCGGAACGACGGACGACTGAACGAAACAAGTTCACTAATTGGACAGACCGACTGTTAGAGGCGGCGAACAATGTAATTTTATGACAACAGCGTGTTTGGGAAGAGTAACTCTATATTCGTTTGTATAAAAGTTGAAAGCAAAGATGGTTTAATAATAGAAGGTCGATTTTGGACTTTCGCTACCTTTATTATTCATCTGAGGCATTTTTTTTAATTTTACTTAAAGTAAAAATATTTAATTGATCATGTTATTCTTCCTCAATAGCGACATATCCAGTTTTTTAAATGTTGCGGGGGCGCTGAGGTACAGCTCACGTTTACAATAATATAGTTTGTCCAACGGGACAGACAAAACTGTTCCTGGCAGTGACAGTTGTGTCTGTCTCTGTCGGTGATTTAATTGTTAAATATTTCTGCAAGACCTTTCAAAAATTTGCACATTAAACAGACATTTTGAGTCCTCAGTATTTAGTAGAAAAAACTCATAGAATGTAGAAGAACGTTCTTTTTACTAGAAAATAAGCCTCCAAATTCTATGTTTCATAAAACAAGCCAGTTATTCCTGGACGGATCATATCGGATTACATATTTCATTAGAACGGCTCCGGCAGCTGCAGTTTAACTAATAATAACACGATTCGAAGTAAACCGACGGCATGGCCTATTATTCCGAGGAAAGTTTAGAACTCGTGTCGCGTTACCCGTACCATTATTAGGCGGGCGGTCGCCTAAGCGGGCCTTTTCCATCTAATAACAATAACGACGGAAGCTCCGTTAAAGTCTTTTTGTGGCGCCCCGGGCAGTTATTCGACTTTCTTCTTTCGGTATGCGACTCTTAAAAAGTAGTTTTTTTTTATCGGAACGACGTACGACTGAACGAAACAAGTTCGTTAATTGGACAGACTGACTGTTAGAGACGGTGAACAATGTAATTTTACGACAACGGCGTGTTTGGGAACAGTAACTCTATATTAGTTTGTTTGAAAGTTGAAAACAAAGATGGTTTAATAATAGAAGATTGATTTTGGACTTTCGTTACTTTATTTTTCATCTTAGGCATTATTTTTCATTTTACTTAAAGTAAAAATGTTTAATTGATCATGTTATTCCTCTTCAGTAGCGACATATCCAGTTTTTTAAATGCTGCGGGGGCGCTGAGGTACAGCTCACGTTTACAACTATATACATAGTTTGTCCAACGGGACAGACACAACTGTTCCTGGCAGTGACAGTTGTGTCTGTCTCTGTTGGTGATTTAATTGTTAAATATTTCTGCAAGACCTTTCAAAAATTTGCATATTAAACAGACATTTTGAGTCCTCTGTATTTAATAGCAAAAACTCATAAACTGTAAAAGAACGTTCTCTATACAAGAAAATAAGCCTTCGATCTTCGGCAAAATCTCAGTTTTTGCTCGCAAGCGGCGTAATTTGACTGTTTTACATTATTTTTTTAATTTAAAATGTTAGGTAGGAGATAAACAATTGTAGTAAATATTGCAGTTTTTTGTCTAAAAAATTTATTTTGTCTAAAAATAAATTTTTTAGACAAAAAAAAAAAATTTGTCTAAACAAGTTAATATTTTGTATCGGACACCAACCTTAACTAGCCAGGTAACGTGCTAAAAATAAATCCAAGCATTTAAGCAAACATTAAACCCATTAATAATAATTAAAAACTACCCTAGACTAAGTAAACTTTGAGCGCACATAACCTTTGGTACATAAAAGAGTAGTGAAAGAAAAACATAGAGAACATTGTGAGGGAGTAACTGAAAGTTTTAAAATCTAAGTTCGTATAATAAACAGAAGCTTCGGAACTCGATCAGTACATTTTTAGAGAAACCGCCGGTGGCGGCCACTACCACCTTAAATATTAGGCCAATCACTAGTGGAGTTGGTATTAGTAATATGAATGAACACAGAATGAGTATACATTGTCTAATGAACAAATAAATGGTAATATACAGGGTGGTTCAAACTGTATTCCGGAAACTTCAGCAGCATATCCTGCAGATAAAAATAAGTAAAAATCGTTCGTAGAAATATATATCCTAAAATGCTTAGTTTCGGAGAAAAGGGGTGTAGAAATTTCATTTTTATTTCGATTTTTTCCAAATAATTTCTGAAGTAACGTCAATATGTGGATGAAAATTGGTGTTTGGGAGTTTTTTGACATAAGAAATTTGATTTTGAAGTCTATATGACTCCTACTTGTAGAGGGCGCCACCTACATATTTTTAACTGGTTTGAAGAGTAATAACTTTTCATCTGTACCTGTATAAAACTACCGAGTAAAAGAATATACATTTGCGACGTTTTTAACGTAAAAAAGGTCTCTTGGTAAAAATCTCTACGAGTAAAGGTTCTCGAGATACTTGAAATCGAATTTTCAATACCTATCATCATTGACATAAATTAAACATGCGTTGACTAAATAGTTATTAGACTGAAATCATAAATTTTAAATGTTTTTGTGCCAAAAGTTCAACAGAAACTGTTTTATTATCATTTTTCAGCAGAAAATTTATGATTAATTTAAAAAAAATAAAAATTTCCCAAATTTACTATTTCAGTCAAATAACTATCTACTCAACGTGTATATTTTTTGTCAATAATGACATGTATTGACTATGTCCATTCTAAATATCTTGAGAACAGCTGCTCGTAACGACTTTTACCAAGAGACATTTTTTACGTAAAAAGTCATGGAAATGTATATTTTTTCGCTCAGTACTTTTATACGCAGGTACGGACAAAAAGTTATTGTTCTTCAACGCAGTTAAAACACATGTAGGTGGCGCCCTCTACAAATAGGCATCAAAATTGACATCAAAATCAAATTTATCATGCCAAAAAACTCCCAAACACCAATTTTCATCCAAATATTAACGTTACTTCAGAAATTATTTGGAAAATGGGAGGCACGTATAGCCGCCCATACTAAAATATGTTAATATCTCAAAAACTGCCACTTTGACTGATTTTGATGTTATTACAAATTTTGTTGCAAATATTATTCCTAATCTTAATTTGAAAACCGCGTTTCGCTAGCTACTGAAATTTTGGAGTTACGATTTTTTAAAATTTTTAAACCCCTCCCATACCCCCTTATCAACCCCCCACCCCCACCAAAAACTAATGGCCAGATTCTCGGGTGCCACAGTATTTTTGTGCCAAATTTGGTTAAAATCGGTTAGCGGTTTTTGAGTTATCGTGTTACAGACAGACGGACAGACAGACAGACAGACACCATGAAAATATTTTGTATTTAGGTCATTTATGACCCAAATAACTAATTTTGAGTGAAATTAAAAAAACTTTTTTTTTGTCGATCTTAATAGCCTACCATACCTGTTGGTATGGTCGGCTAAAAATGACGCAAGATATATTCGCGCGTAAGAATTTAGGCCTTATTATTTAAGTTGGTATTGGTCCAGACCTATCGTATTCCAGTTCTTAGGCCAAGTTTATAACCTCTGCAATCGAGCCGCTGAATAAACAACAGTTGGAAACTTGCAGGTAGCGGAGAGGACGTAATAAATTTGTAACTTGCCCGATACCGTGATATTGGCAATATTCCAGCGCTTCAATTTGCCGGAATAACATGAAACACGGCTCTGCGAATTATCAAAGCGGACACAATTTCATGCTTTTAAGGCGCTATTTATACGCTCGCCATGTCAAATATTAATCCGATTGTTTTTAATTCGCAGACCGTGCTGCAGTTTTAGAATTATGATCCAGACCTACGCGATAGCTCTTAATCTCATTAGGGTTGCACACGACCTTTATAAATCTATTTATGGATAGCTTTTAAATGATATAAATATATATATAATCCCGTACGATAATTTCTAATGGATGTTAATGTATAAAAACCTTGATATCATAATAGTTATTAATGATACAAGTTCGATACGAACATCATTTTTTCATTAAAAAGTTCGTATCGAACGTGTATCATTCAAAATTTAATCTACGACGCGACACGAGGGACGATCCAAAGAGATTTGATTTAATTTAAAATATCAGAGATATTCTCAATACACAATCGCCATTCGCTTTGGCATTAAAATGTGCGTAAGGGTATTAAATTTCAGGAAAAACGGTTTACCAATGTTCTTAAAAATAAAAAAAATATATTATTTTTATTAATAAAGAAAATATATTAATTATTATTATAGGCGCCGGTGGCGTAGAGGTACAGGCTCTCGTCTACCAATCTCAAAGTTGTGGGTTCGAATCCCACACCCGGCATTTCATCAGCCGACTATTTTTATTAAAATAAAAATCGTTTGGGTACCTAGGTCGACTCAGCCTTAAATGAGTACTTGGGATTCTCTCACAATCCTGAGGTAATAATAGGCGGTTGAAGCGTAGTGCTAACCACATTACCTTCCTTGTATACCGAACGGCTCTAGCAAGGCAAGCTGTACCTTGCTACTCCCAAGGCGTTAAACGCTATATACGGGAGCTATTATTATTATATTATTTTTATTTTAAAATTTCGAGGAACTTTTTGTTTTATATCTTTAGAATCACCCACCAAAGATAGATACACTATTTTTTGACACCCTGTATATAAAATATTATTATTTATTGGTTCAGAATTATTGTTTTATTTTATTGTAAAAGTGTTTTCACGACTTTTGCAAAAAATTAATGCTGATTCAATATACAGAGTGGTCCGAATTGAAATTGGAAACTTTGGCAACATATTCTGTCCATAAAATAAGTAAAAAAGTTCGTATACATTTATATTCTAAAATGCTTTGTTTCGTACATACAGGATGTAGAAGTTTCATTTTTGTTTTTTTTGGATGAAAATTGTCTGTCAAATAATTTGAAAACAAACAGTAGAGAATAAGTCTTTATAGAAAAACTCCGATCTTACCTCATTAGATAACTATCATTGGGTAGTAACTGTTCATTTTAATTTTGACTTCATCTAAAGTCTGTCAGAACGTCATTGATTTCCAGGACATGTACGAGTTAATTTTTAATATGTCAAATATAAAAATACACTGTATATTTTCCGTTCTTATTTACTACGTATTTTAATAATATTTAAAAAGTTAAAAGACTAATAACATCGCTTTTTAACGATATACCATGTCCTATATATAAATTCTTCAGAAAAACAACTTAGAAATTGTTAATCTTATTATAGTTTCATTTCAAGAATTTCGTTTCTATGACAATTTTAGAAATTTAGTAAGCACCTTAACTTTAATTGATACTTATGCATCGATTTTCATCAAACGAAACAATTATTATAGAATTTTTATCTTTTAAGTGGGTTTAGCGGAAGAAACTGAAAAGTTAAGTTATAGGAACGCGGAAATAAATATCGTGAAGAACAATTTTATTAGTCTTTTGATGGATCAATTATTTTCGAATTTTCGTATTAAATTTTATTTATTGTTATAAGCAGGTTATACTTTAAATATTATCCTGTTTATAATTCTGATGTTCAAGTAAATTGAACATAAATCTGACTTTTTCACTTGTTTCAAATTTATGTTAACAAATGAAGGGTTCAAGGGAAAAACTTGATAAGCGCCAATTTCTTAATTTCAGGATTTTAAAATATTATAGTAGATCTAACTGGTCCCTACAAATTGTATAAACTCTGAAGGGCAATAAGTTGTTAAATCCTATGATATATGCCTAGTAAAAATATAGAATACACGGAAAGAGCTGATAACCATCAGCCATCCAGTGCTCTCCTGTAAAATTAGTAAAATGGCGTTTATTATGTTTTTCCACTGGACCCTTCTATTATATATTATTTATTAATGCTACATTATATTTGTATATACTTCAATAATGCTGATGAACGATTAACTTAAAACTATTATTCTGTACTATAATATTATAATCTGGAAACTAAGAATTTATAAAGATGTGGATCATATACATACATATTATGGAAAAAAAATGTTACATAAAAAAACGGCATCAGCCAATGTCATCGATGTTCATTTTCAAGCCAACTGGACGTCGTTTTTCTTCGATCATACGGTATTATGGTATGCATAGAAATAACATTATGGTTCGTGTTTTACTATGTCTCTAGCTGAAATTCTCGTCAATGACAGTTGATGCTGAATCATTTGGTGTCCTTGTTAAACCTTAATAATACATTATACCGGGCGCTTCTCAAAAGTAGCTCACCCCTATGACTAAAAAAATCAGATTTGGTATGTTAATATGACATAAATTTGGATTGATGTCATTCTATCATATGTCAACTTTTGACATTTTCGCTTTAAAAGAAAATCGAATGTTAAATTCCAATCCAGAGTGCCATTGTTGTGTTAAAAACACTAATTTTTACTCAAGGAGCATTGAAAGAATAGATTTGATCGTGTAATGTTTTTCGTGTCTTGTCCTGGCCGGTTAAAAGATGCCCAAATCGTATTTCTAATCATATTTCAATTTATTCATCAATTTATAATCAAGATTTGATCTTCTAATGGTTCTACCTGCCGCACTACTGCATTACTTATCTAAGTGACCAAAAACAATTGAATACGTCAATCAATCCTAATTTATGTCATATACTAACATACCATATCTCGTTTTTTTATCTGTAAAAATAAAAAAAGTTATAGAGGTGAGCCACTTTTGAGACGCACTCGGTATAGAAGATATATTTCAAAACAAGCCATTCACTTTTTAAATTAATTTAATTAATGAATTTGAAGATACAATATTTATTAACTAAACATATACAACTGTTTAAAAATATACATTTCAATATTATTAAGCTTTATCTTCGTGACAGTGCGTCCTTCTTCATTTGCAACAGTTTGAAGACTGTTAAGACTCTCCCTGGACAGGTGGTATTGAAGGCATTGTTCTTCATTTTTATAAATTGGTTTATACGCCATGCTCAAATATCGAAATTCTTTTTTAGGGTTACGTACCCAAAGGGTAAAAACGGGAACCCTATTACTAAGACTTCGCTGTCCGTCCGTCCGTCTGTCTGTCACAAAGATCTATTTTATGAATCGTTAAATTTTTTTTAAGACAGTTAAAATTTTCACAGATAATGTATCTATATTGCCGCTATAAAAACAAATACTAAAAACAGAATTAAATAAATGTTTATAAATAAAAAAGTACTTTCACTAAACATTATCTTTTAATTAAGAATTTTACATAGAATCTTTCAAGTCCTTTTTTTTTAATTTTTACATATTTATGTTTACTTTTTACATATTTATTATTGATTAATACAATTTTTAGTAATGTGTTTTTTCATTTTTTTTAAATTACTTATACGCGCATTCAAAATTTCAGCTAAATCGGAAAAAAGTTTATAATAATATAGTGTGTAATGTTGTATAGATAATGAATGGTACGGAACCCTTCGTGCGCGAGTCCGACTCGCACTTGACCAATTTTTTATTCTCAAATTTACATAATATGAAATAGCTTCAGAAATCTGGTGAAAATTTTAAATCAAAAAGAACGCTCCCGTGCTTACAAGTTTTATTTAGTAGTCAACCTCTTGACCTAGAAAAAGTTTCTCTTTTAAGAAAGATCGCGGATAAATCGTCATGCACAGGCGCACGCTGTTGCTTTGTGTGTGCAGCCGCTTTACGTATATATGCGCTGTTCCAGCTCGGGGCGATTCAGGAATTAATCTGACAGAAACAACAAACGTTACTGTTGCGAGATCATTACAAGCGCATTCAGAAGCATTTATAAAACCGTCAGTTTAAAAGGATTAAATAATAGTGCAATTATAGAGTTTTGTTTTATTTTATACAGTGGCGTTCAGAGACATTAATATATAATAATCCAAACTAAAATATAATATTCTTGACTTTGCCAGAAGAGACATTTTTAATGTATTTTTGATGTTTATTTCGGCATAGCCAAACTTTTTTGCTATAGAAAATTTTGTATTTTTATGAAAACATGTCCAAAGCACTTTTTTACGTAGACTATAATGGTTTAATTTAAATATAACTCTTAAACCAACAATTTAAGATTATTTTATTTTTTTCCATAGTTACCATAGTTCCGAGTTACGTTTTAAAAAATATTCAGAAATTATTATTTCAAGGAACTTATTACGAGTAGAAAAAATTTGTGCTGGGTTGGCGTTGGTTTCTATGTAATTTGACAAATAAATAAAGCTGTCTCTTTAGTTGCCAGTTTTGAGAAAAAAAATTTTAATTCTCTTTCGTATCGATTGCTGATTGAATTGGAGCTCAAAACGAAATAAGTAAATTACCAACAGATATTCAGGCTGAGGCGACAAACGCCATATTGAAACTACCTCCATTTAAATCCCGAATAACTTATGAAAAATAATACAAAAATTTTCAAAAATGGAAGCAAATAAACGTGCGAGAAGAAATAAAGTTTTTAACCTATCCTCGCTGTTAAAGTATCATTTAATCTACCCTTGCGGTTAAAGTACTATTTTATCTACCATTTTTGATAGATATAAAGCAATTTTAACAGTTGCTATGGAAAAAAATATCAAAATACAACTATTCAAGAACACTTTAGTTTTTTTAGCAGAAAAGTTTATTATAAACTGATGATGTCCTGTTAAAATTGCATTATATGAAGTCAAACTTCCACAAAGATACGTTACAAAGTATAGACATGATATTTTTTTTTCAGTTGTATTCAAAAAAGGTGTGCATTAACTTAAAAGTTAAATTTAAACTAAAATTTTACTTTAATTGTGTTTCTATATAAAAGTTATTTTTACAAAGACCTAACTGGATACTAACTAATGGATATGCATAGTTTTAATTAATTTTTCGATGTAGGTACTTCACATATTTAACGTAACATTTTCTGCTTTTGTTTTAAATTCTCTCCAGTTTAATTACTATTTGCTTTAAAAATATTTATCTCGCTCATTCTGTTTATTTTATAATTAAACAGTTACCTGCTATTTTTGTTGTTACAGCACAAAGAATGTCAAATTTAAATATTTTTATTCTTTTAACCTCGCTTTTAACTTTTATTTTATTTTAATGTTATTTGGCTGTTTTTTATGCATGGGCTAGCTTATTATTATAATTATTATATCATTGCATAAATGTTAATAATTTGAAATTGATCATACATAGTCCCAAATTACAGGCAATTAAATGTTTATGAGGGGAGTATCACTTTTAACACAAAGTACTAAAAGCAAATTACTTTTAGAATTAATATAGTATGATATTTTAGATATTGAAGTTAGAAGTATTGAAGAAATATTGAAGAAATATTGTGTTAAAAGTTTGTAAATACATTTGAGAACTTTAAAGATTTGTTGATTTATCCGATATTACAAAATGAAATAAAATTAATCAAAGTGAGTACAACAAAATCCAACCAAGAGATACGTTAACTTTTCAAATCAAAAATGTTCCCTCTTTTCACGAGAAGTCACGAAAGGCAAGCTAGTTATATAAATTCCAACGTAAAAAAGAACTGCCTCTTTCTTTTTTTCGGGAGAAATCTGGATGAATGATATAGGGTAGGCCGAGGAGCATCAATCTGGAACAGAGTCAGTAAAACGCAGACCTTTCGCATATTCGGCGTGAGTAAACATCCTAAAGTAAGGTAAATGTGTCGCACAAGATGGTCCTTTCGTCCAAAGTAACGGGATGATGTTGCACGGGATTCGATCCAATTAGTAGACGTCTTCTTATTTCTTAAATACGTTCATACGTATTTTATTTGTCTCAGTACAATGAGGAATTCTATCTTACTTTCTTTACCCACTATATACAGGGTAGTCTGAATTGTATTCGGGAAATTTCGGCAGCATACTGCAGATAAAAATAAGTAAAAAAGTTCTTGTAAAGTTATGTCTTAAAATGCTCCGTTTCAGTGATACAGGGTGTACAAGTACTTTCTGAACGAACGTCGATATTTTGATAAAAATTGGTGTCTCGGAGTTATTTGTCATGAGGAGTTTTATTTCGATGTCAATATGATACATAGTTGTAGGGGGCGCCACCTGCATATTTTTGAACTGGTATGAACAGTAATAACTTATCGTCCGTACCTGTATAAAGTTATTGAGTGAAAAATATACATTCAAGCATTTCGCTACCAGCAATCGCTCTCGAGATATTTGTAAGCTAAATAATCAATACGTCATCATTGACAAAAATTAAATATGCTTACTAGATAGTTATTAGACTGAAATAATAAATTTCTTCTTCTCTTCTTCCTACTCAAAAAGCAGATTCTTCACATCATGCCTACAGTTTCAATCGCTGGTAAGGTTATCACACCTTTCTTTAAAGAGAATATTGCAAGTATCCAATCCCTCATTACCAAAATTGTATGCGTTACCAAAAATTCATAAACCGGATAAGTCTATGCGCCCAATTGTTTCTGCTTAGGTTCTCCGACTTATAATTTGGCAAAATGGTTATCAAGGGAGTTCGAAAGTTTAGCTGTTCATGAAACCTCTTTCTCAGTTAAAAATAATATTGAATTCATTAACAAAATTAAAGATATAACATTGCATGAAGGTGAAATTTTGGTCTCCTTTGATGTATCTTCGTTGTTCCCAAGTGTTCCAATTCCACATACTTTAGGCTACTTGAAGGAATTACTGAACGCAAATGGTCTCGACAACAAAACTGTGATTGAATATATTGAGCTTACATCGTTATGTATGAAACAAAATTGTTTTCAATTAAATAACAACTTTTTTGAATAGCGGGAAGGTACAGCAATGGGTAATCCATTGTCTCCATTTTTGGCTAATTTATTCACGAGCAGGTTTGAAATGGAGGCTAAGAATCAGTTTGAGTATTTTCCAAGAGTATGGTTTAGGTATGTGGATGATATTTTTGCTGTTTTTGATACACATTCAGACACCATAGATAATTTTATTTCTAAGTTAAATAATCGTTTTCCTTCCATTAAATTTAGGCATGAAATTGAGAACAACGACAGATTACCTTTTCTAGATGTATTAGTTATTAGAAATAATAATAATTGCCTGGAATTTGATATCTATAGGAAAAATACCACTACACGCAGATATATTCCTAGTGAATCATATCATAGTGTTGAACATAAAATGGCTAGTTTAAATTTCTTACTTCATAGATTACTTAGTTTTCCACTTTCCAGCGAAAGATATGAAATAGAATGAGATTACATTAGGAATGTAGCTGAGTGTAATGGATATTCTCTTTTACTTAAATAATTAGAAAACGTAGGTAGAGGTTAATGATTTCTGAAAATTCGACTTTTTAAGTGGAGAAAGATACGTCAAAATATTTTTCAATACCGTTTGATAGAGAGTTATCCCGTGGTCTAAAAGGAATTTTTGAAGAATGTCAATTATAAACTTGTGTATACTGCTAACAATAAATTACAACAATTATTAGGTAATCCAAAGGATAAAACACCTCCACTGGAAAGGTCGGGTATTTATGAAATTTCTTGTAAAGATTGTAATCAGAAATAAGTTGGGCAAACTAGAAGATCAATATTAACTATAGACCGGATAAATCTTGCGTTGCCGAACATATTGTTGACAAAGAACATTGTATAGATCTTAATAATTTAAAATTAATTAAACAAGTCTCAAATTACAGGCAATTAGATGCATATGAAAGCATCAGAATTAATAAATGTAAAGATAGTATGAACAGAGACAACGGTCCAATTCCTTCAAGTTCTTTGTTCCTACTACTCTAGTGGCGGAAATTTAACTGTTACGCTCGGTGGGCTCTGATTCGGTTGGCTAGATCTTGCCACGCCCACTCGGTGCCCACTGAGCGAGTATATAAACGCTCAACTTGTAGATTGTATTTTAGTTTATAATCATCTGCTGATGATGCTAACATGGTTAGCGAAACGCGCGTCCAATGTAAAAGTAAAAGTGTTTTGGTGTATTGTGGTGATTTAGTGTTTTTATTTTGCTATCACACCATCTTTTTTGGCCTTCCCGTACTTCTTGACCTCGACACCTATGTATTTATTTTGCCATATGGTGTAGTTCAGACATCCAGCAAATATTTTCAAATAATAAATTTGAAAATGTTGCTGGTTGTTTTTTTATTAAAAACGTTACTGTTGAATCGCTGTTTGCGATTTTTTGCTCATCTCTAGTTAATACCTATTGTTTAAAAGTGGTACACCATGATGAATTATATAATAAAATATTTTCTTGGACTGATATTGTCCTTAATTTTTAAAGTTAACACAACGTTTCAGTCAGCTGTATCACTGACCGTGATCAAGTGTAAACTAAACTAAATTTTAAAACTACAGCTTCATAACAATACGTTTAATCACCTCTATCTATAGATAATGGGCATTCAAATTTTACACCGTCAAAAATACACTGAACAAAATTTTAAAATTTCTTGTACTATGGTAATAGCGCTATTTTGTACTAAAAGAAAAACTGATAAAATACTCTGCTAAACAACTTGTATTCTCTTAATACTTTAAAACTAAGCCTCTAGAAATGTAGTACACGTAACACACATGGAATAATATTAATATCAAATAACCCATGTGGCTAGTTAACCAACACATTCACGCAGTACTCTACTGTACAATGATTAATAGTAAATAATATAGCAACCAATTCGCTAAGTAAAACAGTGATAATGCAATTGTTGATTAACGCTAATATATGCTGTTTACACTATAGAAATTGCTAGAGGCGTGACAACTAGAGCCCATACTGATAGTAGTCTTTAAGGTAAATCCACGATGGAATATTCCATTTAATCTTACGGTTTACATACCTAATATAATATTAAGAGTCCTATAATGTACGTAAAAAGGTGTTAAATGATACATGATTTAGTGAAAAACGTCTGTAATATTTAGAAAAATATTAGAGACATCATATAAAAGATATAATGTGATATCCATGTCTTTAAATTTAAGAAAAAGCTTTGGTTATATGTCGTGTGGTTTTTATATATTTTTTAGCTGAATATATTTTAACTTCATAGCTACATATTTTAGGGTTAAAATGTCTGAGGGAACTAAATTTTAAATTTAGTTTTAAGAAATTCCAATTATTTATTCCTAGAATTTCTTCCTACGACTGACTGAGTCAACGTCCACATTATAATACTCCTATCGTCTGTAGAATTCCCTGAGGTATTATACTTCGGAGCAGTGTCTAATCACGTACAATAGGTTGCTAAGTGTACGATTACTTATTGGGGAACAGAATGGCAACACTGCCTACTCCCTGTCCTTGAGAACGCCGGCAATTTTTATTTAAATTCACTATTCGCTGTGTGACGTTGTTTACTTGTTTTTTCGCTAAACATGGCGGTTTATACACCTCCCGAAAGAGTTCAGTTGATTAAGCGGTATTACAGTGGTAACTCAGCAATACAGTGTAGGGATCTTTTTGCAGTAGTCTTTGAGGATAGGCCCATTCCGTGTGCGAAAACGATCCTAAACATTGTTTCGAGTTTCGAACAATGTTTTTGCCTCAACGACTGCAAAAAATGCCACCTTAAGCAAGAACCGCCTGTTGAGATAGTTCAGGAAAAAGAACGGCGGGGCGAAATGGTTTGTGGTGCTCTGGAATTGGATAGTACACGATCCAGTAGAAGTGTTGGCAAGGAACTGGGTGTTTCTAACGTAACAGTTACAACAATTTGAAAAAAATGTGGCTACAAATGCTACAAATATTCTAAAACTCAGGAGTTATTTCCTGATGACCATCTGCGGAGAATGGAATTTTGTGAAACTGTAATGGAAAAGGCTAATCAGGATGATAATTTTGTGAAAAATATTCTCTTCACTGATGAGTCTTCCTTTCCATTGCAAGGAAAACACAATCCTTCTATTGTCCGCTATTGGTCTCAGAAAAATGAACACCGAAGTTTTGAATATTGCACCCAGTACCCTGAAAAACTCAATGTTTGGGAAGGTATTTTAGGTGACCATTTAATAGGCCCATTTTTTATTGTTGGTACCCTGAATGCTGACAAATATCTTGAGCTACTTCAGAACCAAGTTTTTCCCGCCGTTCAAAACTTTCCTGATCTTGACCTGGAAACAGTATGGTTTCAACAAGACGGTTGTCCCGCTCATAATGCGGTTAGAGTAAAAGAGTTTTTGTCGAATAATTTTCCTAACCGCCTTATTAGTGGGACTGGCGATATTAGGTGGCCGCCTAGATCTCCCGATTTGTCTCCGAGTGACTTCTTTTTGTGGGGTTATCTTAAGGAGACTATCTACAGCCACGAAGTCACGAGGCCGACAAATTTAGAGAAGTTAAGAGCAAAAATTGTTGAGACCTCTAATGCCTTACAGCAGAAACTCTTTCGGAGGTGCGAAGCAGTTTTTATCATAGGTTAGGATTTTGTTTAGCGAAAGAAGGAGGGCTGTTTGAGCCATTTTTGTAGAAATACATATTTTTTATTTATTTATTTATTGTTATTGAATTAATTCTTGATTTTTCTGTTTTTATTTATTGGATTTTATAGTTTATTTTTTTAGAATAACGCTTTTATTTTCATAATGCATTACACGGCATAAAATTTTGGGATTATCGTGCTATGCGGGTTTTACTCTACGTATTTTTTCATAAATTTCAATAAGTGATTCAGGACTTTAAACAAAAAAAATCGCCAAATGTAACAGATTTGTATTGACATCCTGAGCTACGTGATGAAGTTTTTGAGAAAATCCGCAGATGTAAAATTTGCTTGGGCAAATTATTTCAATAATTCACTCTCGACATTCGCGTAATATTTTTAAAAAATGTGACGCTCCTTACCCATCCAATTCCAAATGAGTACTGCCGACTAGTCTCATCGATCGCGACGTCTCTCGAGCGGCCGAGGTTGCCATATTTCAACCATAAAGTCCTTGTTGCGAGTAATAAACAATTTAACAACCTGTATATATTATCACGTAATAAATATGTAAAGTTAAAATTGATAGTTAGGGCATTTAAAAAACAGAGTATGCATATGTAAATAAGTAACGACAGAAATATGATCGGCAGTTTGAAAATACATGGTATTGGTTTGGGTATTCTATGGTGTTTTCTTGAACATTTATAGGTCTTTGAACTTCAAACAATCAATTGACACACTTATGTTTGTGTAAATATGTCAGCAGTAGAGCCAATATCTTGAAGTTTTTAGAACTAATATACAAATTATTGAATATGATTTAGTAAAGAAATTCCTGATATAGCTGTTTAGAAAAATCTCTGGGTCACATAACATAAAAGGATATGATACACATATATTTAAAATCTTGGATATATATTATGTCGTGTGGTTTTTATATTATCGTTAACTGCATTTTCTATCCATTTTAACCTTACAGCTACAAATTTTAAAGTTAAAAGATCTCAGCGTACTCAATTTAAAAGTTAGTTTTACAAAATTCCAGTTATTCAGTCGTTGAATTTCTTTGCTCTCCTACGACTGACTTTATTTTATCCAGGTGAGTCAACGTTCGCATTCCTATACTCCTATCGTCCTTAGAATCCCCGAGGTCTACTCCGGAGCAGTGTCTAATCACGTAAACCAAATATTTGAGGTTAAAATTGATAGTTAGGTCGGTTATTCGGTTTCAAGTTGGCGCGCGAAGTTATTTGGCCGGAACAGACGACGAAGACGCCGGCAGCGGCGGCGGCGGCAAGTTTTCTTCTTCGCTTAATCATCCAGCCTAAATATTTGTCTTGGCTGTTTCTAACGTGTTAATTATTCGGCAACGCCGGGGAGAGAAACTAGGGCGCTAGATAAATAAGTATTTTTACGAGTGGGGAACAAGTTGGAAGTTTCTTATCGAACGATTTCGGTTGGCGTAAAATTATTCTCAGACAGACATTAATAAAATATGTATTTTGCGTATATCATATAAAGTTAACATGGATTCGAACAATATTTTGTACTGGCGGTAATGCTATTCTAAACCAGAATTTCAAGTCAAACATTTAGTAATTCAATATTTTCTTTACCTAAATAAATTCAACAATTCCAAATTGGAGCAAAATGTTTCCAAGCGTTTTCATGGCAAACTTTATGAATTTTGTGTTTAGTTTCTGTTTAATTTGATTTCACAGAACTTTTCTATTTCATTTAGACAGTCCTACTCTGTATTAATAATATGATATGTAACGTGTCGAGCCGGTAAACTCCAATTTAAAGTTCGATTTGCGAATAGTTGTACTGTATGTTTGAAAAAAGATGGTTGACCTGTCCTGAGATTATAATTGTTTGAGGCTGTTCGTTAGGGCGAGCCAAAAAAACTAACCTATAAAATTTATGGGTTAAAATGAACCATTAGGGGATTTAAAAAAAAATATCCCCTGAAGGCAGGATTTTTAGCTCTATTTAAAAAGGTGCCGGTGAACATTCAAAGTTTTCGATATAAATAACACGTAAAAAATCTTTTTCCATTAAAAGTACCATAACTTTGAAACGGTTTACGATAAAAAATTTACATCGCGGATTCTTGTAGAGCATAAAATTTACTAAAAAATCTATCTGAAAGTAATCTAGTTTCTTTTTACTAAATATGAAAATTTTTAATCAATAAACACTAAAACTGATTATTTTGTATATAAAGTATTTCCAAATTTTTCATGGTTTAGTAGTATTTCATAGGGCCATTACAATGGTAAAATACGAGAGAAAAATCTTAGCAGGCTATACTGCAAGAAATTTGTTTTCTATTTTATAATTTGGCTTGCCTGAAAAAAGCCTTTTACCATCCTTTTACTATCGATAGTTGCGCCTCGGTGGTACGAAAGTACTACCATTGCAAGTTCGTGACTTAATATCTAACCGATACTTTCCGACAAGTCCGAATTAACTACCCTGCGCTGTGGTTGTCATTTTGTGGATCTGCCCAAGCTCACCTGATGATGGAGTAGGGCTCCGAAACCGGTAGTGAGAGCAGGTTGATCCACATTATGACAAACACAGCGTAGAATTAAATTTCTATATCAGCAGTTAAGTGGCAAGAATCCTTATATAATTTTATTGTTAAATAAAAAGTACTACATAGTAAGCTCTAATATTTGATTTCTCTATAATAAAATTACAGTTATTTCCATATAAAAATTTATAAGCTAATAATAATCCTGTAAGAAAATTATTCGCTTTAATTTCAATTTTGTACGGATCGTTCACATATGCCTAGTTACAGCAAATACAAGGTTCATGATAGGCAACTCAATTTCAATCTACGCGATTTCGGTTTAATATCGATAAGTAAACGAATATTGCAATCAAGTTGCTGTAATAGATAGAGATTAAGCTGTACGTTAAAATAGATATTCACTAATAATAATTGCCTTTCAATCTCTCGTATAATATTTTGAATTATCTTTAAAGCAAAAACTTCGAACACGATGAAACATATGTTTTTTTCTTTTCATCAATATTAGAATATTGCTACAAATAAATACAAAAATACAAATAAATATAATATTATTTGTGTTAAATTAAAATATTACTGAGTTATGTATAATCCATGGAAGTAAATTTCTTATCTAGTGGTTCTTTAACTAAAAAATAACAACTAAAACAGAATAAGAAAATAAATATAAAAAAATCATAAAAAACAAAAAAATCAAGGTGTCATAATATAGAAGACCATGATTCACATTTCTTTATATTCTTTTTTTGTTTGAATAGGTTTCAGTTAGTTTCAATCGTATACATTTCTTTGCTGATCTACTTACTACAACGTCCGTATTCCTATACAACCTACCATTCAATATAAACTCAGTGAAAATGAAGCAAAATGGGGGTTTACAATCAGTTGCAACTTCACACAAAAGAAAGATATCTTCACAAAGTACAAACGCGGGCCATCCTAGTGTACTTTCTAAGTAAATAACGTTGAAAATAGTTCAAAAGTACCGTGTCGGTCGTGAATAATTAACACGGGAAGGAGCGTTTAGAGCGGGTCGAAATTTCCTCGTGTCCGACGTCGAAAGAGTCGCCCCCCGGCGTCGCACGTGGAAAAAGACGACAACGGACGTGCACAAAGTGCCCGTAGTCGACGAACTAAATTTAATTAAACCCGGGGTTTTCTTTTGTGTATTGTTGATGCACCGAACGAACGGGCGCGGCCTCGCTTTGCTAATTAATAACGAAAGTTGCGAGAAAAAGCCCAGTTTTAGAGCGCCGAGTTCAACGTTTATCCGGGGATTACGCCCGTTTCTAGTATACGACGCTCTCAAAAGATTTTATCTTTTATGTGATGTTCAAAGTGTGTATTAATTTGATATTTCTATTACAAAAGTATTAATTTGTAATAAGTATGTTAAGTCAAAAGACTCGCAACCTCCATTTGTCAGCTCTGTGACAAAACACAACACTACACAGCCGGCCGGCCTATCAACGACTGACTGACCTGCCGCGCCCGTGGAAGCTAAGCCTCCTCTTACATCACAATTTTACCTGATCACAAATATTTACATCGCTTGCCAATGAATCATACTGTTTTCACTAATCGACTTTCAAATAGAGTGTTTTAGCATTACTAGATAAATAAATAGAGAGTTTCTGAAGGAAAGCATATTGTTTATTAGAATAGTGAATAAATAAAAGCATTATTATGACGAAATTCTTTTCCAAGTTTTACAACTGTTATCTTTTATGTGTTATATTAAAAATTAATTAATTAATATTATTGAATGTTAATAATTAATGTTAAATTAATAGTAATAATTACTGTATAACAAATGTTAGTTATTATAATGTTAACGCTATTGATACTACCTCTCAAAAAATATAAAAAACAGTGTTCTAACTATTTTTGAAACCTAATTCAGTATTATTTTAAAGTATATCGTAGTCAAAATTTCAACATCTTTAATATTGATATATTTTTTGCTGCGTTAGATATAAACTAATAATTTTAAAAAACCGTACTTTTTCTGATTTAAACATTCTAGTAGATCGCACTAAACTGATATCAAATGTGAATAAAGAGGTCTCATATCCTAGCCAATTGTGAGCACACATTCATTGGTCTTGAATGATATTATATCAAAAATGATTTAAACAATCTAGTTTCCTACCAGATTGTTAATTTACTGTCAACTCTTACTGTAGTTAGAAATAATCTGGTACAAACTCAAATTACTATTTAACAAGAATTCGTATTTTTAAACAACGCCCGGAAAGCCCCTCTGTTTATTCCGAGGCGTCAATCCGGCCATTTCATTTTCCGACAAAGGCTTTGGGCGTTTTTCTCCTCCTCAAACCGTTCTTCCTCTCGCTCTCGGCCTCCTCCCGTTTCTCCCAGTTTATTCCCCTGTCGCTTCAGATTTAAATGCAACATTTCGGTTGACGACGGCCTCATTACTTATCAAACTGGTAACACGGCGGCACAAACGAACCCGCCAGCCAACGAAGATTGAGCAGGATTAAACTAATGAGCTTCGGAAACACCGAAACGGGTCGTCCAAATCCGATAGGAGGTGGCAACGTTGTTAGACAACTCGTTATTTAGCTTTAATGAGACGGCATCTAATGCTTCATTTTGCTTAATCAAATGATCGATATTTTCGTTGGCTTTGTTTAGGTGTTATTTTATTAACATTTTTCTAAAACATATTTTTAAGTCTGTTTTAAGACATTTTACATTTGCCAGATATTTTTATAACAGTGTTTTATTTCGGTGTCAATAAAGTC
This sequence comes from Sitophilus oryzae, assembly GCF_002938485.1. Classification (NCBI taxonomy): domain Eukaryota; kingdom Metazoa; phylum Arthropoda; class Insecta; order Coleoptera; family Curculionidae; genus Sitophilus; species Sitophilus oryzae. Next base: position 554,009 of record NW_022147577.1, on the reverse strand, counting down.
AAAGGTTTTTAGTTACTCCAAAAGTGATAAAATAAAATTATAAATTATATATTTTTTAATGGAGAAACATTAATACATAGTTTGTAACGTTTTTAGTTCGTTACATGTCTTTTTTATATATAATATATGATGTCTGGCCTATCATCACCGGATTCCCTCTCGTTCAGGCCGGATAGTTTATTTGACGCGTAATTTTTACGTTCTCTAGTCGGCAACCCTGCTATCGTTTCACTGTTCTGTGGAGGCGCTGTCAACATCGCTTCTGTCAACTCTCTCCGTGCTTAACTTCACTTGGCTTTGACCGTCCGACTGTCACCGTCAAAAAATCCTTGCTTCGAGAAACTGCAATTATAAAAATCTTGCTGTATAATTTGAATCAGCTGCTATTTCGAAGTTACAGGTAAAAATGTAATATTATCTTTTTTGATTTGTTATTATTACTGCGTATTTTTAGGTTAGAGTTTTGGATGTCCCAACCTAACTCGTATTTGTATTTTGCTGGCACGTTGGCGTCCCTTTTCTTTTGTCCTCCAGAATATCACATGGAAGAAAGGACATGTTCTTTATTATTTAGTGAGCCCTCGGAAGTAATTCGAGGTAGGTTCATTTTGTTTATTAGACCTGGTTTGATTTTAAACAAGAGTTTCGTATTTATAGGGTTCAAGGTACGGACTATTTCCAAGGTTATAGTCCTAGGTTATGGTCCAAGGTACGGGTAGTGTTCCCTTGTACCATTATCCTATGTACGGATGTCCTGTGAACGAGTGTCCCCAGTAGGAATGATTTTTCTTGCATATAAAGTGCCCCAGCGTGGATGTAGCTTGAGCCCCATGCTGCTTCGTTCCCATCCATAAGCTAGTTAGTAGTTACGGCTGTTCCAATTCATGGTGTCCTCATTCTGGCCCCTTTTGTTGTATTGGGATGGCCGAGTACAGAGATGCGAGCCCACCTCACGCTGTTACTGTTTGAAGCAAGATTACATAAAGAACAGCTAAGTTTAGATTTAAGTTTTCGCTTACAATTAACATTTAAGACATTTTCAGTCTTAAACAATAACGTACATCTTAAGTAATATCGTACAGACTATGTTTAGTTGTTAGATTGTTAAGAACATTCATGTCGATTTAATATTTAAAATATAATTTAGATCTTAGGTTTCATTGCATTACGTCTTGTAATGGTATTACTTTTATAGATATTATTATTGCACTATTTTAACAGATGAATAACCAAACATAGATTCTAGAATCTACGGGTTGCAACATCTTCGATTTAACATCACATAAAATATATCAAATTAATTAAAGTAATACTACATTTCATACATCCTCTTAAACTTTACATGTCTTGTATTTTATCATAGTTGTTTTCATAGATATTTAGTACAACTCTTAACACCACTTTCTTTGACATATAACCACTATATATTTACTAGAACTTTACAATGTCATGTACCAGCAAAGAACATCATGAATGAATATAGTCACTAGTTTTAAGTAATAAACAATTGTGTTATCTTTCTCTGTTCATGCCTGGCGCCCAATATTTATAATTTCGAGTTATTATTGTTAATTAGTTCTTTCCAGTGAAATACCTTATCCACGACTGCTCTACCAACGAAAAGCTGCCGTTCGCAGTGGTAATGTTTATAAAAAACGCTACAAGTTTAATTTAATAATACATTAGATTTGCGATAACAAATCCACATCAAGATATCTTATTACACGAAATCTTAAGTAAATTTTTGAAGATTTCATTTATTATATATATCTTGAATTCTCTTAACCTAATTAAGTCTATTAGTTCACTCACGTCAGTTAAGCTCCGCACAAATTGGCAACCTTGAAACGAAACTTTGACAGAGAGTTTCCTCGGTAATTAGTGAATTTAGAACCGGTCCGGTCGTCGAAACGTGCAACTAACACCCTTTATTCAAAATCGATTAAAGGGGCTATTGTTGGAGACGGTGGTCCGCTCGCTCCGTTCTATTACAGTTCGATGTCAAAACTAACGAACTAATGTGCGGTGGCGGAATAATACCGCCATAATAACCCTATCTGAATGACGTAAAGCGGTTTCAAAATAAAAAAAAAACTTGTACCTATTATAAGAAGTTTGTAATAATTCATTTGCTCCCAATTCATATATAGCAATTAATTGTTAATTTTAAATTCAGAGTTTAAATTTATATTGGTAAACTTCTGGAAACATTTCCAAAAGAAAAAAAAGGTGTTAAAAGTTATCATAACTACACCGACCGGCAAGAAAAACTAATACTTTAAAATTTTAATGTATTTAAATTCAATATACAGTAAGTTTCTGTATTATATATATATTTTCTATTGTTGACATTTTAAGAAAAATGCATTCATTATAAAAAAATTGTTTCTTCTAAAATGGTTAATCTCGTTTATAATTTTCCAAATTACCATACCGTTTTAGAGAAAATTAAAAAAAAAACATAAAAATTTGGTAGAATTTTTTCTAAGTGCTAAAAACCAAAATGCGTTTCTATGGCAATATGATTTCGATTTCATACTTTGATAGATGGTTATTATTAATTTTGATTAGGCTGTATTCCGTTGCAAAACTAGGCAAACCAGACCGGTAAACTACGGTAAAGAGCGGTTCCTGAAAAACATCGGTTTGATACGGAACGGTTTGGTAAAATATTGGACGTCAAATGTTGACGTTTTCTAAATTTTTACATTTAAATTTTCTAAATTTATGCATTTTTAAAGTACCTATTCTCTGCTTTTACATTTGCTTCTTATTTTCAATGGAGTTTAATATTGAAAAGTACTTTATTAATAAACTATAAACTCGTTATAAAATAAACAGCTCAAGTGAAGATTTGCAGGTCCAATATTAAAACAGATCAATAATACATAAAGAAATCTAATCAATATTTATATTTTTATAGCTTACAAAATATTCACGATTACTTGTTGTCTTGTCTTTCATGTTTTCTTTAAATATTCCTGACTTTAAGAAACAATGGCTGCATGATAAGTTTAAACGGTCCTAAAAAGTCATACTATTTAGTTAATTAAACTTATTTACCTTTACTGCCTGCCTCCATTGCTTTTGGATATAAATACAAAATATTACAAATTTTAGAAATTAAATGAGATTTCACTCGAATTTCCAATATTTGCTTCATTTCTGTCACATAATGACATTGATTGACAAATAAAACCAGAAAACCCAGCTTTCTCGCGCTGGTTAGTTGGGTGACAGTTATAACCGAATTTTTCAGGAACCGTGTTCCGTAATAAGAAAACTTTCAGGAAACCGATAGAAACGGAACATAAAACCATAACCAAGAAAGGAATGCACCCTTAACTTTGAATAAGAAGACTTAGGAAGGAGCATAATGCTATCCATGTATTCATGCATGGTGGGCGGAAAAAGCAGTCTAGGGTGGGGATCCTTGACAGTTATGTTTGACGATTCATTTGACACATTTGAATTTGATTTGAAATTTTGTGGATTTGTCAGTCTTTACGGAGCTTATTTTATGTTATTTATTATTTATTCTACTACTGATAGTTGTATAAAGGTAGTAAATCTAGATGGAAATTGTGGCAGAACTTAAATTAACAATGACACTATCGCGATTTATCGAAAAAGACTCTAAAATAGTTGGTTGTGTAGCGTGCGGTAGATCTCGGCAAAAATTGAGTGAAATAATGGAACAACTTTTCGCTAGTAAGTGACTATATAATATACATACGTGTACTAAACCGATCATTTATGAAATTCACTTAAATTAACTAAATTATATATTTTTTCTTGCATTTTAGCTTTTATTTATTACTTGTCAAAGATTAGATGTCAAAGAATTTAGATACGTTAATTTGACTTACCTGCTTCAGTAGCGTATCGGATGTTTGTGTTAATAAATACTTATTATAACTTATCTATTTTTATTAGAATTATATATTTTTATAACAATTTTAATAACTACCAACATTTATTCACAACGTAAAATAAAACAACAAATTATTGAGTCTACCCCACGTCTACCCTACATCATAGTTTTACATTTTTTGAATAAAATTAGAACGACACTGATAAACCGGAATTTAAGTCGGCCATATTTGAGGCCCATCGCGGTGTACCTAAGATTTTTGATATGCTCCTTCCTTGGTGTTCTTATTCAAAGACCCTTAATGTCATATTTTTTGCGGTTGTTAAAGTATCATATTTTCCGATAAATATTACCACACTTTCCCCAGCAATGAACTAATCATCATAATTTCGTTTTCATTCATCAAAGAATAAAAACAAAATTATGTTACCATAGAAACACTTTTTGATTTTTAGGACTTTTTTTGACGTTTTAACGTTTTTTTGCAGCATAAACAGCCGTATTTTTTTTATATTAACTTAGAAGTTTGAATTTTTTCAAAGCTTCAAGTAACTGTAGACCGGAGAATATGATTTTAGTTTCAACTCGATATCTCTATACGTTCCCGAGATAAAGTTATAATTTATTTTTGAAGTTTTTTTTTCAATATGACAAGGCGTCTTTGGTGATTATTGTGAACTATATACTACTATGAACTGCCCATCATATTCGACGTTTGGGAAATGCTTGGCAGGAGGGTTAGAGGTCGCGAAGCGTTACCAGCTTCATTAAATGATCTTCGCTTGGTCCTTAAAGAAGAATGGGAATATATAACGCAATATGATATATGCAGCCTCAATGACAGTATGAACAAACGTATACAGGCAGTTATAGCAGCCAGGGGAGCAATACAAAGTATTAGTGTATTTTTTACAATTTTTTTTTCAGTTTGTATTACAGATGTTTTCCTTAATATCGTTAGTTCTGTTATAGTTATTAATATTTATTAAAACCATGACTGGGGATCGTCAGTCTTTAACGTATTTTGCAGCGTAATATGACATTACGACAATAGTCACCAAAACCATCTCGTCTTTTTAAAAAATTACATCAGAAGTAATGATAACTGTAAAAATTGCAAATTGATCGTGATCAGTTCATTTCGCTCTTAAAAATTAACTAAAGCGTGCATTGACGTGATCCAAAAAAACAAAATGCTCAGGAGACATGGTTCTTACCGTAAAATTATATTTTATGAAAATTTACATACGAAATTATTGCACAGGGTGTTTTAAAGTTAGGATAAAGAAATAACCTCTCGATTAACCCTGTATAATATACCATTTACTAAAGTTTACAAAAAACTGAGTTTACGAATTAAAGTTGATATAATTATATACAGTTTGCTAAAAAATTCATGCCAGTAGGGCCGCAAATAACTTTCTGGCATCTGAGTGTATATCACGTAACAATCAATAATAAAAGGCTGAAAAGTTTCATCAATCTACCTGGATTTTCAGTAAACAAAGTCCCGACACATTTACCCTAAAGTAAACTAAAAACTGGGGTCGGGTCCCCTAAAGTGGTCTTAATATTCCCGCCAACCTACGGTCGCGTATAATTTTAAAATGTCCTTCCGTTTACGTAACCCCCCTTCCAACACCGACATCATTTATATACGGTAATGGGGCCATGGGCGGATCTACGGGGCCCGGGACTAACTTTTATGTCATTACAAGGAAATTTACTTATGTGGAAACATAAGTAAATTTGCAATTAATTAATTTATGTCGTAAGTAAACTCACCGGCAAAAAAAACCGGCCACTAAAAACTAGTCCCAATTTCAAAGTTGGATTTGTCGCAAACCACTCATTAGATTTTGATGATTTTTTTTAATTGTAAATTAATTTCTTCTTTACGGATGCTACGTCAGAAATTTTTATTCCGAATTTATTTTGAGCATATACAGGGCACAACAATAAGACGAAGTTTTTTGCCCGAACTTTGTAACACCCTGTAGGGTGCAGCAGCTGTAGTAGCTATTGCTAAATCAAATCACATTGTAGCCTCATCTTTTGTGAGCATTTTGTTTTTTTAATCACGACATTATCTCTGTTTTTATTGAAGATACGCTGCTTTATAACGAACATCTAGGAAAAATGCTTCGCAGGCAGAAAGTCTTATGTGTAAATAATCAAGGCAATGCAACGGTTGTCAAATTAAAAAATGACATTATCTGTGACGGATGTTGCTCGTATTGTCGCTTTAATTGAGGATGGCCGAAGTCAACGTTATGTGTCCGATACTATGGGTATACCTCGAACAACAGTCCCAGGATGACTGGAACCGGTGTATGCAAACCAAAGAAATTGGTGGGTTTCCAGAAGAAAACGGAAGACAAATGCAATTGACGACCGCTTTATTGTCCTGAATACTTTACGAAATCGTAGAATTACAGCGTTTCAGAACCAACATATGCTACAAGCCGTGCGTAGAACTCAAGTCAGTGAGAGAACAATCTGACGAAGACTAAAAGAAAACACCTTGTCTGCAAGAAGGTCTGCCACAGGACCCCAGCTACTTCCAAGATATCGTCGAGCACGTCTTCAGTTTGCGCATTTACATGTGAATTGGGATATTGAGCAATGGACTAAAGTTTTTTCACGGATGAATCGCGGTTTTGCCTGTGAAGCAGTTTTCCGAGACGTTCGTTTAAAGCAGTGTATCTCCAATACAAACAGAGATAATGTCGTGATTTAAAAAACAAAATGCTCACAAAAGTTGAGGCTACAATGTGATTTGATTTAGCAATAGCTACTACAGCTGCTGCACCTTACAAGGTGTCACAAAGTTCGGATAAAAAACGTCTTATTATTGTGCCCTGTATTTGCTCAAAATTAATTCGGTATAAAAATTTCTGACGTGGCATCCGTTAAGAAGGAATTAATTTACAATTTAAAAAAAAATCATCAAAATCTAATCAGTGGTTCGCGAGAAATCTAACTTTGAAATTGGGACAAGTTTTTAGTGGCCGTTTTTTTTGCCGGTGAGTGTATAAACACTAATGTATAAACCTTTTTCCATTTATTGAAATTGAATTTTTCGTGTCAATCCTAACGTTGATGCGGTATTTCCGCTACTACAAACCGAAAACTAAAATATAAGGCACAACAGTGAGCTAGCCACTTTTCACTGATGAAACTTTCAAAGTCAAGTAGGTAACGATAATTTACATTATAATGCGTTTTCCTTTTAATAAACTTCTTTGATGTCTCTGCTTCATTACGATTTTCTATCGCAAAAATTTTAAAATACCAGCGTTTGTTAATAATAAGCTATTTTGAAAAACTGTGCGCCATGGCCTAGCTACGTCGAAACACTGGTTCCCGATAGATTACAGAAGTTAAGCTACGTTATATGATGCGAGTGGATGGACAGGTAACCGTCTGGAAGCAAAAAGCGAAAATCTATTGACACACATTGATCATTCACGCAGGTTCGAGGGCGGATAAGATCGGATATCTCGTGAGTAAAAGTCGTTTTAGACACTTGCCAAGTTAGTAGGCTATTCACCATGATATGGCCGAGGACCGAGGTTCAGATTCCGCATAAACAAAGTAGGCCCCGTTCATATTAGCTTTAGCAGCAAAAAGGAGACTTTAACTTAAAATACTTTACTTTTTCTATTGTAATTAAATTTTGTTGTACTATATTAAGGATCATACAATGCCATTTTTCATTATAGCTACACCAATTCAGGCAAATTGATAAAATGCCAACAAGAACATAAAAATAACACACGACAAGAATAAAAAGATTCATGATCTAACAAAAAATATAAAACTGCATAAATAAAATAAAATAAATATTAAACATAAATCTTTTGAAAATAGTAATTTATCTCCATAATTGAAGAAAAGAATATTATTAAAAACTATTGTTAATACAAAACCTCCACAACTAAAAATTGGAAACAAATATTTTATTTATTAGTGCATGTCAAACTTCCATTACATTAAATGTAATTTCCAAATTTTGGAAGAGCATAAATTGTGATCTTTAAAGCCTTACTGCTACATTTTTGAAAGCTTTGACCTTTGACTGATATGCAACTACCTCTCTGTTAATAATTAGTCAATTAAGAACTTAAAAATATACCGAGGATTTTTAAATAACATTTCTAGAAAACAAGGTTGTAAGAATTCCTTTAGATGTACCTAGTAAAGTAACTTTTCAGGTCAATCACTTTTTCAATTAAATTCTTGGATCGAGAGATACCCGATCTACTTTAAGAACTATTAAATAAACATAAAATTGCTCACTGCCCTGGGAATTTTGCAATCAGACTAGTAGCTGACAATTCCACGTTTTTTTACTCTTTAGGAAATTGTAAAATGCCTAAAACTATTATACATTCTTGTGTTCTTGTTTTGACGGTATTTTTTTATAATTCGCCTGAATTGATGCAGCCATCAAGAAAAATGCATTGTATGCTCCCCTTTTGTCGGCTTTTTGTAAAACGCCTAGGAAGTATTTAACAAATCTAAATTTGCATTATGCCTACGGCATACCGGGTGTTTCTCAAAAGTGGCTTATCACTAACTTTTTAATTTTTTCAAACAACTACACGAGATTTTGTACGTTACTACATGACATAAATTAGGATTGATTGACGTATTCAAACGTTTTTGGTAACTTCCTGTTTCACCGGAAATGACTACAACTTTCGATTTTTAAATGACACCCTCGGTATTTTTTTTACTTTATTCAATAGAAAATGACACTGTGGGTAGAATGACATGTCATATGTCAACTTTTGATATTTTCGTTCAAGAAAAAATTGCATTTTAAATTTCAATCTAGTGTGCAATAACTGTATTCATAACGATAATTTGTCTCAAAATACCAAGTATGGGGTACCGAATTATTCGTAAAAAATGCTTTTTTCAAATATGTTAATGAGCCACCCTTATTTTATTTGAAAAAATTGAGATATGATTAAAAATACGATTTGGACATCTTTTAACCGGTCAAGACAAGATACAAAAAAGATTAGACGATCAAATCTATTTTTCCAAAGCTGCTTAATTCAAAATTAGTATTTTTAACCCAGCTATGGTTAGATTGAAAAAAAAACAACGCTTTATTGTACAAAAAGCCAAAACAGCTTCATCGACAAAGCAAAACAAAAAAAGCACAAAAACAAATATACAAATAATACAAAAAATGTCATACAATACAAATCAATTAAAAAAAAAAAATTAGGTCATAAAATAAAATCATAACAAATAAAACATATATGGACATTGCAGAACACAGGCGTATCTAGAAAATTTTACAAAAGGAAAACTGTAAATGGATAAAATCATGTTATAATAACATAAAATCAAGAGTTATAAAAAATTAAATACTAGACCTTTAACCAGTGTGTGAGATGATCAAAATATTAAAATTAAAATTCTAAATTGTTCATGATTAAACATCAACAAAAAAGTCGTTTACCGCATATATAGGGCTCTCTCCAGTAAGTATGATTTCAGAGCTTTGCGAAATGCGGGAAAGAATGAAAGTGACTTGATATTCGAAGGCAAATGATTGTACATTTTCTTGGCGTTGTACAGTATTGAGCCCTTAACTAGTTCTGAGCTCGGGGTTGGCAGATAAATATCGTGCTCCGCATTTCTAAGTGGATAGTTGTGAGAAGACCTTTCCGGAATAGAGAATATGTGCTTGCGGATTAAGCAAACGGATTCAAAAATGAATAATGAATAAGGAAGGAAGAGTCAGTATTTTGACATTTTTAAAGAAATTCTGGCAGTGAGTTCTACTGTTTAGTCCCAATAAGTATCGAACTGCTCTCTTTTGAAGTTTGAAAATACGATCAAATTTTGTCGCGCAGCAAGTACCTCAGAATGGAAGGGCATAACGAAGATGCGACTCAAAAAGGGCAATTGAAATTTAAAAAACGATTGTTTTTAAACGAGAATATCTCATTCTATTCAGAGTGTTATTTTCTATCGCGCAAAGTAAAAAAATAACACCGAAGACGCCATTTAAAAATAAAAAGTTGTAGTAATTTCCGGTGAAACGGGAAGTGACCGGAAACAGTTGAATACGTCAATCAATCCTGATTTACGTTACGAGAAAAGGTCCCCTCAAAAATTAAATCTAGATCCGCCCCTGGTAATGGCGTCAGGTGTGGGGTCGTGCGGACCATAATGACATAAGAGCTTTTAAACGGTCGTGTTTAATTGCGGAATATGACGATGTAAGCAAGTAATATATCGCCTACTTACCTTCTTAGGCTCTATATTAGGTTTTACGGTGATTATTTACTTCGAAGTAGGCTCGAGAAGGGAGTATTCGCGAGCTGGATCCTTTCCGAGGCTCTGTAATCCGATGTAGTGATATTTTATACTGTAATAGATTTGCTAAATCTATGCAGGCACGTTTGGAAGATTGCCAAATTTGGTTTAGGGAGTATATCGAATTATATACAGTAAATTTCACGGTGCTTTTGCAGAAAATAATCTAGAAGTAGGGAAGATAAAATATTGAACACCTGCAAGCACTTTCTAGTTAACTTAAACATGTTAATTTATTATCCTTTTATAATAGATATCAGGTAAAAGATAAAATTACGTTGATAAAGCAGCTGAAGTTGGTGCAGAGATGGTTCTTAAAATTGATATAAAAAATAATTGATATTATTATAAAATAACTTCACTTAGTTAAATCTATTTTTTCCACAGTAACTGTTAAAATTGTCTTATATCTATCAAAAATAGTAGATAAAATAGGCGGTACTTTAACCGCAAGGGTAGATTGAATGATACTTTAACAGCGAGGATAGGTTAAAAACTTTATTTCTTCTCGCACGTTTTTTAATTGCTTCCATTTTTGAGAATTTTTGTATTCCTTTTCATAAGTTATTCGGGATTTAAATGGAAGTAGTTTGGATATGGCGTTTGGCGCCTCAACCTGAATATCTGTTGGTAATTTACTTATTTCGTTTTGAGTCATTTCTGGCTCCAATTCAATCAGCAATCGACACGAAAGAGAATTAAAAAATATTGACTCCAAACTGAGAACTAAAGAAACAGCTTTATTTATTTGTCAAATTACATAGCCAACGCCAACCCAGCATAATATTTTTTCTACTCGTAATAAATTCCTTGAAATAATAATTTCTGAATATTTTTTAAAACGTAACTCGCTATGGAAACCAATATTGTTTTATACACGACGATAAAATTGCATTATCGTCTTTCGAAATTAATTCACTCGCGATTTCATCGCTAACAGATATATAGCTACAGGGTGTTAAAGTCTTAATATTTTTTTCGATTTATTATAATTTTCTTCCAAGTACTTTTACCGTTTCGAATAAAATTTTGAGGGTAAAAAATACTATAAGTGCGAGGTATTCACCAGGGACGCGTATGAGGGTTTACACTGGAATATTTTTCTGAATAAAGCATATTCGTTAGCGAAATAGTGTGGGCAGTTTAATACCGATTAAAAGGTGTCCTGATATTTTGTCGATTTCGGCCTCCTTGATGAGATAAACGTAATTTTATTAATTTGCCTTGATCCAAGTCTAATAGCAACCTTTAACCAATTTTAATATCATTAACTTGCGAAACTTTTAAATTAGTACTCACTAGCGTGTACCAGCGACTTCTTTCGCGTTGAATTAATCATTTGTAATGGTGATGATAAAGCAAAGCAAGAATTTCCATTAACATACAAACTGGATAAAATTTTCTCACATTTATGTCAGCATGAGAAAAAACAATATGGCGATATTATTATATAACTTGGTAATATTTGAGGGGTAGTTTCATCTCGTTGGAATTTGACTTTCGAAAAATCCGTTTGCCGAAAAAAAGCTTTTTGCGTCAAGCAGTTTAAGCAGAATCGTGGTTAAGAAATTACCCAACTTTTTGGAACATCCTGTATGATTTTTTAAAAAATCTCAATATATGTAAAAAAAAACAAATAAATTATGCTTGTCCAAGCGTTTTCCCGAAAGACTAACCGTTTTTTAATAACAAATATTGTAATATTTGAGGGGCATTTTCACCCTCTTGGAATTTGAGATTCGAGAAACCCCTCCTTATCGAACCTCTACACCCTACAGTCAATCCGTTTGCCAAAAATTAGCTTTAAACGTCAAGCAGTTTAAGCAGAATCGTGATTACTCAATGGTCATATTTTATGAAACACCCTGTATAAATTTATAAAAAATCTTAAAATATGTAAAACAACAAAATAAAATATAAGTGTATTTACGTGTAGTTTTTCCGAAAAACTCACCGGTTTTTAAATAAAAAATATTTTAATATTTGAGGGATAGCTTCACCCCCTTAGAATTCGAGTTTCGAAAAATCCCTTCTTATCAAACTTCTACACTCTAAAGTCAATCTGTTTTCCAAAAATCAGCTTTTTATGTCAAGCGCTTTAAGCAGGATCGTGATTAATCAATGACCAGATTTTTCGAAACACCCTGTATACATTTTCAAAAAATCTTAAAATATGGAAATAAACAAAATAAAATATACGTGTTTAAGCGTTTTTTCGGAAACTTAACCGTTTTTTAAATAAAAAATATTGTAATATTTGAGGGGTGGTTTCACCCTCTTGGAACTGGAATTTCGAAAAATCCCTTCTTGTCGAACCTCTACACACTAGAATCAACCTGTATGCCAAAATTGAGCTTCTTACGTTGAGTGGTTTAAGCAAGATCGTGATAAATCAGTATGTCAGTCACTTAAAGATTTTATATATTAGTATAGTATAGATTGATTCCTCATCAAAAAATATGAAAGAAAGTTCCTTCAAATTATCTTAAATATCATTATTTTTTATTTGAAATTGCTGTAGGTTGGACTAATAGTAATAACATATTAATATATAATTTATTAATTTTATTCTTAGTTTAATTTTATTAATTGTGATTAATAAAATTGCGTTTATCTTATTAGGGATGCCAAATTCGATAAAATATCAAGAGATATCTTTTAATTGTCATTAGACGGCCTACACAATTTTGATATCAAAAGAAAAAGTCAGTGGCGCCCTTTTTTTTGAAAAATGTTCCAGTGATAACCCATATGCACGTCTCTGATGAATTTATCTCAACTTATTTACCATTAAAATATGTATCGCCTACAGTAACTTTTACCCTCAAAATTTAATTCGAATCACTAAAAGTAGGGATGGGAACTATCGAATGAATTAGACTATCGAATGGTTATTGAATGAATGATTTCAACTATCGAATGGTTTTATTCGAATAAAATCATTCATTCATTTGTATACTAAAGCATATGTGACAACCTCGCCGTGCGACTAAATGGTTATCGTTGAGCCACGACTATCGAATGCTTTTGATAAATGAAATTTAGTATTCGTTTGATTTTTGTGTGCGTCAGTGCATTATTAGTTCTTACAAATTTTTATAACTTCGCCTTATAAATACTGTGCTATTTTTGGGTTTATTAAAATATTTAAAATACTAAAATAGTAGTTTTTTTTAATTGACGATTGTGTGCGTGTGCAGGTGTCAAAATTTTTCCGAAAATTTGTGTGATTTTCCGTAGCCCGATCTTTCAATTATTTTATTTTATATGGTATATGGTCTATTTTTTAATGGGAAATTTTTAAAAGTAGCAATTTTTAAGAGAGATAAGATGAACTTAGAATTAATTTTAAAAATACATATTTGTATTTTAGATGTTTTAATAATATGAATTAGTTGAACTTAATAATCATATTTAAGTAATGTGGTTAAGTAAATGGTTATCGAACTCAAACTATGGGGTGAGAAAATTAAATTGAAAGTTTTACACGTGCCAATTTAAAAAAAAAGTGAACGATGTTTGTATTTTGTTTATGCTAATTCTCTTACATGTAGTTTTTTGCAAAGAAATATTTCATTTATTTTTTAAAGTAAATGCCAGTAAAGGTAAATATTATTGTTAAAAAGTAATATAAAGTACCTAATATAAATAATTTTAATATTTATATTTTCCTTCCATTACACTGCATACTTAATTAATAAATATTTATATTTCATGATTTTAAAGTTTGTTGTTAATATAACAAATTAGTTCTGTAATTATTATTATTTAATAAACCAATGTTGCCAAAAAATTTAAAGACTATATTATTTTTAAATAGGATCTAATATAAATAATTTTGACATCTAATTTGTTGTTTATATTTTGTAAAAAAATGTTTATATTAAATTATTTTAATTTTTGTTGTTAACAGGCCTATAACAAATTATTACTGTTATTATTATTTTTATTAAACCAGTCTTTGCTTAAAAATATTAAAAATCATTTTCCTACATCCAAAATAACAAGTATTATTGCAGTGTAACAACAGAATATTAATAAAAAAAATGCAAAATATATAGACATAATATCCCTAACTAACTAAAGCTAAACAATAATATTCTTTGCTAATATCAACTAATACCAATATATTAATAAGGGCAACAACGCCCTTCATAATGTATTTTCTGTGTAAATACTAGCACCTCAATAAAAAAATAATGTGTCCTTATCTTTATATGACTCCGCAAAAAATCAAAGATGCCGGCTTCTTTCATAGCATTGCCCCCGACCGCTGTCGGGTTTCTCGGAAAGAAATCTACGTCGCCGGGCGACAACTAAAACCCAGTTAATATTTTATTATAATCGATCCTGACGAATAAATGAATTTCATAAATGAATGAATTTTATAAATGAATGGTTTTTGCTGCCGCATTACTAGAATACAATATTTCAAGGCAGATGACGATAATTCGATTATTAATAATACCATCTATTCGATAATTTTTATTCGAATAGTTTTCAACGAATGTTTTCTTACCAGCTATCGAATTATTCGAATGAATTGCAACTATCGAATGTTTCGATAGTATTCATTCGATAGTTCCCACTACTAACTAAAAGTACTTGGAAGAAAATTATAATAAATCGAAAAAATATTAAGACTGTAGCTTCGAAACAAAACAGAATCGGACCTATGTTGATATGGCGTAGGAAGTGAGTGAAAGGGATAGTGAGAAATCTTCCCACGAGAGATGGCACATGTTTCTTCAAACACCCTGTATTCTATTTAAAAAAAAATTGGCGCCGGGGGGCACGTATAGCCGCCCATACTAAAATATGTTAATAAAAAGTTGGTAGGCAGTTCAGACAGACGGACAGACAGACAGACAGAGAGACACCATGAAAATATTTTGTATTTAGGTCATTTATGACCCAAATAACTCATTTTGTGTGAAATTAAAAAAACTTTTTTTTTGCCGATCTTAATAGCCTACCATACTTATATTGGTATGGTCGGCTAAAAATACTATGTATTACAAAGTTTACGTTTTATTTATTAGGATCTATTCTATTTACAGCATTTGGATCGACCGACACTATCCCGTTAATTTTACATCTATCCGAAACCTTAATAAACACATCACTATCTGGAACCGTTTACGACCGGATTTGCCAAGTTTCTTAAGTACACACGGGAGATATATGGCCGAAGTTTGGCCCAGACATATTTGCGCAATAATACTGAGTGAGTTAACTTATTCCGGCAATTTCGAAAACAGGTAATCGGAGAGAGGAGGAAGAGAAGTTTGCTTGCGCGCCGAGTGGAATAATTCTATTAATCATATCGGGCGGAGGTTATTAAAGTTTATTAGCAATTTATATACTCGCATGTGAAACCGGGTTAATGTAGGAAAGGGTAAAACAACATTATTAGAAATAATACATTTTCTATGACAAAGTTTACGAATCTATAATAGTTGATTTAAATTATGTTAAGTAATAATTATAATTGATCTTTTCATTAATTTATACTTTAGCTTTTTAAAATATATTTTTCAAAAATATATTTTTTTTCTATGATTAAAATCGAAATAAAAATGAAATTTCAACACCCTGTATCTCCAAAACTAAGCATTTTAGGACATACATTTATACGAACTTTTTTACTTATTTTTATTTGCAGAATATTGCTGCCAAAGTTTCCGGAATACAGTTCGGACCACTCTGTATATTAATATACAACGTAGTGTTATAAGAAGAAAAGTTGCCTATTTATTATTTTCCCTTACTTTGTTTAAACACCTCCGGATATTTACGAACTGTTAAAGCAAGTCTATATCATACATTATGAAAAAGAAATTAAATATTAATGAATACAACCCATTAGCGAGTTTGTTCTCGCCCCGTTTTCCAAACAACGAACGCCACGAAAAAAAAAACGAAAATAAAACTGAACTGAGTAAATATAAATCCATTAGCTTACACGCATAATAACGCGTCGTCATCCAACCCCTCGTTTTTTCCCTGTTGTCCCGAAAATTGGTTAATTTGTAGTCATCGACCGGAACCCTACGCGCTACCGGTTTCCTGTATTGGGATCATAGACCATACTAAACATCATAGAGTATCTATTGAAATATATTAAAATAATGAAAATTTTTTACAAGAAAAATACTTCTATTTCTATGTAATAGAAATCTTTGAATGATATTCTCTAGAGATGAGAGAGACTGGTGGTCGCCTTTTGTGTAAGGCTAGCATTAGATCTGCAAGGCCACTGCAAGGCTTAGGCAAGACCAAGACCAATATACAGCATGCAAAACTTCCTTCTGCGACCTTCTGCGGTCTTTCATTTTTTCATGTTTTTTAGTTATATCTCATTTTTCATAGCTATTAATAAAAAAAAGTGGATTTTTATTTACTTATCCTATCCCTTCCTTATTATAGTTTATAATAAAAAAAAAATAAAAAAAGGTTTATAAAAAAATAATTTAAATTGTTTTTTTGTCGAAACGTTAGTTTAGTTACTGTTTTTTGAAACATTATTACTAAGACTTCGCTGTCCGTCCGTCCGTCCGTCCGTCCGTCCGTCTGTCACAAAGCTCTATCTTATGGACTATATATAAATAAAATTTTTATAATATAATAACAAAAAATAACAGTCTTTATTCCACCCACCTACCAATTTTAAATGCAGAAGAACTGACTGTTGCAGGAAACGATAGGCCAATTTTTTTAAAGGGCATTAAAAATCATTTCCGAAAAAAAGTGGAGCTGCATGATTATTACAGCTACCCAGGCACTTTTTTAAATTAGTTTATTTTAAGATTATTAATAAGTTAAAATAAGTACCTACATTTTATATAGCTAGACAGTTGAAATTTTTACAGATAATGTATCTATGTTGCCGCTATAAGAACAGATAGTAAAAACAGAATTAAATAAATGTTTATAAATAAAAAAGTACTTTCACTAAACATTATCTTTTAAGTAAGAATTTTACATAGAATCTTTCAAGTCCTCGGTGGCCGCGTGGTTAAAGCGTTAGGACTTTACGCTGCTATGACGTTGGAGCCGTAGTAAGGCAGGTTCGAATCCTAGTCAAGGCAACTTTTTTAATCGATTTTTTTTTTAATTTTTACAAATTTATTTTTACTTTTTACATATTTATTATTGATTAATACAATTTTTAGTAATGTGTTTCTTCATTTTTTTTTAATTCAAAATTGCATTATCGTCTCCCGAATCTTTTCGGTCGATGACAAAATACCATTTTATCGTCTTATATACCATTTTATCGTGTTATAAAATACCATTTTGTCGTCTTATATACCATTTTATCGTCTTATAAAATACCATTTTATCGTGTCATATACCATTTTATCGTCTTATAAAATACCATTTTATCGATTTATATACCATTTTATCGTCTTATAAAATACCATTTTATCGTGTCATATACCATTTTATCGTCTTATAAAATACCATTTTATCGTTTTATATACCATTTTATCGTCCTATAAAATACCATTTTATCGTCCTATAAAATACCATTTTATCGTCTTATATACCATTTTATCGTCTTATAAAATACCATTTTATCGTCCTATATACCATTTTATCGTCTTATAAAATACCATTTTATCGTCTTGTATAAAAAATAACTATTAAAAAATCATCGTTCCCTCCCTACACAGAATTCAGCTTTTAACACTTGGTTCGAGCGACTCATTGTCAAATCTGTTTAGGACCGACCCGTGCCGCCATCAGATTATCATCCCTCCCATCCGTCCTGAGACCCTACTACTGTCCTACGCCAAATCCCGTAACGTAATCGTCCTGCTAATCTCCGGGATTTACGGAGGACGGGGTATAACGTCGCAGTTGTCGCAAGACCGGGTTATTATAGTAATTAAAATTTTGTCTTTAACGAAATACTTAAGGATTTTAGGAACCTTTACTAAGATTGTAAAGATTTTATTAACATTTGCTTATTTTTTATTTTAATTAATTATTTGCATTATACAGCGTTTTTTGTTACACCCCGATTATTAAATGTTTCTAGGATATATTTTATATATCTACAAATTAGAATGTACACTCAGATGCAAAAAAAAACGCAACGGAAAAATTTTTGGTCTAGTTTAAAATGGTATATTTTTTTTATTTTTAGCTTTATTTTCTTGATTTTTTTAGCAAACTGTATATAAATATATCAACTGTAATTCGTAAACTCAGTTTATTATAAAATACAATTATATAAGGATTCTTGCGACTTAACTGCTGATATAGAAATTTAATTCTACTCTGTGTTTGTCATAATGTGGATCAACCTGCTCTCACTACCGGTTTCGGAGCCCAACTCCATCATTAGGTGAGCTTGGGCAGATCCACAAAATGACAATCACAGCGCAGATATAGTTAATTCCAACTTGTCGGAAAGTGTCGGTTAGATATTAAGTCCCGAACGGGAGATAGTGGCCTGCGTGCAATGGTAGTACTTTCGTACCACCAAGGCGAAACTATCGATAGTAAAAAGATGGTAAAAGACTTTTTTTCAGGCAAGCCAAATTATAAAATAAAAAACAAATTTCTTGCAGTATAGGTATATAATAAAATTATATAAGGATTCTTGTCACTTAATCCAGCAGTTAAGTGGCAAGCAGTTACTTATATCAGCAGTAAGCAGTACTTATATCAGCAGTTATATTATAACAGGTTATAGCAGGCACTAATTTTCCTCCAAATACCGACGTTAATTCGGAAATCATATGAAAAAAATAGAAGTAAAAATGAAATTTCTACACCACGTATCTTCGAAACTAAGCATTTTTGGACACACATTTATACGAATTTTTTTACTTATTTTTATCTACAGAATATATTGAAAGAGTTTTCAGAATACAGTTGGGACCACCCTGTATATTATGATTATTTCTTGATGAATCGTTCTTATTTTTTGACAACAGAAAATATTTTAGCGAGATTAAGTTATCATTTCTTTTACATTGCAGCCATTTTTATGTACCAGCTGCCAATGTGTATATTTTCCGCACCATAGTTTGGAAATTGTTTTAAATCGACAACATATTTCTCACATTCCTTTTCCATTCCGAACCGTTTTTGTTTGTACGTTCTTCGCAATTTAATGCATAACACTTGTATCCTCTCCCGTTTTTATCGGAACAAGAAGCGATCTGGGACAAAATAGGCGCAACAACCGACAATCGTTTTTGTTTACGTTACGAGTGGGCCGGGGCCCTTCCTAGTTTCCCCCGAGGGGACGCAATCGCAGCCCTTTTTGTCGAGTTCCGTTTTGATTGCACGCGATTCGGGGCGCAATAACCAAGAAAAGGCGTCGTTCGCTGAGAAACGGCTGCTTTTCTCTCGTTTCGCCTGAGTAATGGAGCCAGAATTAATCGCAGGAACGGCAGTGGTCGTGGCTCGCGAAAAATATCGGAGCCAATTAAGCGGGGCGAAGTCAGAACGGATTTAAGGAGGTTAAAAATTGGAGTTTTCGGTAATGTAATTGAATAGTTATCGTTAAGGTTACTCTTGTAAAAAACATATGAGCGGTTACGTATAATATAGAGGGTGTTTCTAAATAAGACCCCGATATTTCACAAGGTGAATTTTTAAGCAAGTTTAAGGTAAAAAGTTTACATAAACATGCTTGTATGAATATACAGGGTGACCCGAATTTCATTCCGGAAACTTCGGCAGAATATTCTGCAGATAAAAATAAGTAAAAAAGTTCGTATAAGTGTATGTCCTAAAATGCTTAGTTTCGGAGATACAGGGTGTAGAAGTTTCATTTTTATTTCGATTTTTTCCAAATAATTTATGAAGTAACGTCAATATTTGGATGAAAATTGGTATCTGTGAATTTTTAGACATGAGAAATTTGATTTGCAGTATTTGATTGCAGCATAAAACTATTGAGTAAAAAAATATACATCTGCGTCATTTATTACATAAAAAGGGTCTCATGGTAAAAATTGCTGCAAGTAATGGATCTCAGCTCTTGGAATCTAAATAGTCAATAGGTACATGTTATAATTACAAAAATTATACATGTTGACTGGATAGCTATTAGTCTGAAATAGTAAATTTAAAATGTTCTTGTGCGAAAGATTCACAGAAACTGTTTTATTGTATTTTTTCCAGAAAAACTCATGATTAGCTTAAAAAATTCCCAAATTTAACATTTCAGTTAAATAACTATCTATAGTCAACATGCTTATTTTTTGTCAATAATACCATGTATTGACTATTTCCATTCCAAATATCATGAAAACGGTTGCTCGTAGCAATTTTTACCAAGAGACATTTTTTACGTATAAAATTACGGAAATACAATTTTTTTCACTCAGTAGTTTTATACAGGTACGGACCAAAAGTTATGAATTTTCAAATCAATGTTAAATCATGTAGGTGGCGCCCCCTACAAGTAGGAATCGTATTGACATCGAAATCAAATATCTCATGCCCAAAGACACACCAATTTTCAACTAAATGTCGATTTTAGTTCAGAAATTATTTGGATAGAACCGAAATAAAAATAAAACTACTACACTATGTATCTCCGAAACGAAGCATTTTATGACATACGTTTATACGAACTTTTTTACTTATTTTTATCTGCAGAATATGCTGCTGAAGTTTCCGGAATACAATTCGGACCACCTATACAACACAGCGACTACACGACTACACACATTTAAACACAACCAATAAACTTTGCGCTTTAGTAAAAGCATCTTATAATTAGTTACTTTAACTACCTAAGTAAGAAAAAACTTTTCAGGTGTAAAACTTGGAAAATAAGTTGGTTATAATAATGGTTTTATAATTCGGAAACTCTATTTATTTATCTAGTAATGCTAAAACACTCTATTTGAAAGTCGATTAGAGAAAATAGTATGATTCATTGGCAAGCGATGTAAATATTTGTGATCAGGTAAAATTGTGATGTAAGAGGAGGTTTAGCTTGCCAGCGGCAGGTCAGTAGTAGACGAGCCCGCCGGCTGTTGTGTTGTGTTTTGTTATAGAGCTGACATTTGGGGGGTTGCGAGTCTTTTGACTATGAACATTGCATGTACTGTAAGGCAACAGGTCGTTTGACTATGAGAAGAAAACCTCTTGTGACGTCTTACCTTCGAGGTTGGTCTTGAGAGTTTGAGGTCTCCCTTGTCTTCTCGATTGACACGATGCGGCGTTGGGGTAGAGAGGTACCCCAATTAGCCTATTCGATTGGGATGCGAATCTGTTTAGCGGCAGATTTGCGTCCGGGGGAAGCCCCTATACTATTTCAGGTGACACTAGCTAGTTGTTGAAGATTATTAACCAATAAATCCGAATAGAATGTCAGTGATGTCAGTGGCTTAGGGGGCGGAGTACTCCCGGGTGAGTTTCACTATTTAACTATCAATTTTATCCAGATCACTAAATGTTTGTTTTGTTATTTTCATGTACAATGAGATAGTGCTTGCCAATGACCAACTAAATGGATATTTGAAGTGAATTTGCATTGTGAGACCCGGTTGAGTAAGCCCCAGATATAAGCGATTTTACACAGGTATCAAAAGAAATACAGTCCCTTCGATATATTTTATTAGAAAACTTTATTAAAGAAAAAGGATAAAAATAGCATAATGTAGAATACATAATCAATCAAATATCCCTTTACTTTATCAAAAATAGGCTGGTCATTTGAAAAAAAGGGCCATAATTCTCATTCTATTTAAGTAAAAAGGTTTGAGGGTATTCTCTCTCTATGCTACACTGATTTTCAACTTGAAGAATGAGCTCGCAATTTAATTCTAAGATTGGATTTTTTAGTGTTATTAATTAAATGTTGTTGTATTACACAAGATGATGGTGGACACTATTAATAATTTATAAATTACGATGTGTGTATCATACAATTTTAAATTATGTTGTAGTAGTAACTTTGTTCTAAAATTGTACATTTAATAGTTATTTTTCATACAAGACGATAATGCAATTTTATCGTCTGATATAAAACAATATTTTTTTCCATAGCGAGTTACGTTTTAAAAAATATTCAGAAATTATTATTTCAAGGATTTTATTACGAATAGAAAAAATATTGTGCTGGGTTGGTGTCGGTTTCTATGTAATTTGACAAATAAATAAATCTGTCTCTTTAGTTGTCAGTTTTGAGTCAATATTTTTTAATTCTCTTTCGTGTCGATTGCTGATTGAATTGGAGCCAGAAATGGCTCAAAACGAAATAAGTAAATTACCAACAGATATTCAGGCTGAGGCGACAAACGCCATATCCAAACTACTTCCATTTAAATCCCTAATAATAATTTCCTGTAATACATTCTATAATACATTGATTTTTTTATATACTTTATATCTGTACTTAACAAAATTTAATCTACCTTTGCGGTTAAAGTACTATTTTATCTACTATTTTTGATAGATATAAGGCAATTTTAACAGTTGCTGTGGAAAAAAGATTCAAAACTTGATTGATCATAAAATTTTTAATCGTACTGTATTCCCGTACTTAATATTGTTTCATATGTAAACATCGGATTATATAAATCGGGAATTTCAAAGCAATTTTAACAAAAAAGCTTCTGAATTTAATACTGTGAGTGCATTAAGCTCATTCTATTTGAAATATATCGGAAGTAGGTAGACAGGAAACCGATAAAACATTGTGCTTTTGCTCTCTGGCCTCGGGTTAATTCAATTTTCCATTAACCCTGGCGGATATAATTAAATATGTTAATAAATGTTTAGGTTTTCGATTGGAAACGGGCTTAATTATATTTACCTCCGTCCGCATCGATTCATATTTTGTAATTAACAGTGCGGTCGGCCGTTTGGTAATACAGAGCATGCCGTTGGTAGGAACTGTTGATGATATAGTGTAGAAATGATACTAGTTAAAATTTCAAATATCCGTGTAGTTTTCGAGAAAGTATTTTAAGACGTCTGGCTCTTTGATATATCTTATACTATGCTCTCTGGAACAGCATGCGGCCCGTATGGCTGCCGATACCCGTTGCGTTCACTACTGCGCATCGAAAGAAGTTCCTATATTTTTTATTATCTTAGTCCTATAAATTCTAGTATTGAATATAAATCGAACATGTCTCCATAGCGCAGTGCGTAGAGTTTCCGACAACGAACCGATGATTCAGAGTTCGAATCCGGGTCAGGTCAAAGACTTTTTTATTTTATTTTCATTTATATTCTGATAGTAAAGTATTAAATAATTCTGGTAGTTAAAAAAAAACAAATATATAATACTTTACTATCAGAATATAAACGAAAATTAAATAAAAGTCTTTGCCCTGACCCGGATTCGAACTCTGAATCATCGGTCCGTGGTCGGAAATTCTACGCACTGCGCTATGCAGACATGTTCGATTAATATTCAATACTAGAATTTAAAGGACTAATAAAAATATAGGATCTTCTTTCAATGCGCAGTAGAGAACGCAACGTTTACCGGCAGTCAGACCTGCATGCTGTTCTAGAGAGCATAGTAAAAGATATATCAAAGAGCCAGACGTCTTAAAATACTTGTTTTTCCGACGTTGCTAGCTCTCGTAATATAATGAGGTAAAACCAAAAAGCCTCAAACTTTCTGTATGTGATTTTTTTTTATTTTAAAATACGTTATGTTTATTAAAATCAAAAAAGCGATAGACATACATACTAACCTACATTATATTAGATGTCTTATCAATATACAGTATGTCACTTATTGACATTTTAAGAATTGAACTCTTCCTAAGTCCTAAAAACTAAAAGTTATTTTTTTATAGCAATACCATTTCGATATTTCACTCTTTGACAGATTGTTAATAATAACATTTTTCAATCATCATATTTTTTGCTGTTTTAAAATGTTAAAGAATTTATTTAGTTCATTTCTACGCTAAGGGTGATAATTAGTTACCGTAAAATGTGATACTTCTGCAGTAAAAAGTATGACGTTAATGGAAATTAATAATAACCATCTATCAAAGAATGAAATTTAAATGATATTACCATAGAAACGCCTTTTAATTTCTAGGACTTTAGAAATTTAACTATATTTTTATGTTTTTTTTTAATTTTCTCTAAAACGGTATGAAAATTTGGAAAAGTATAAACGAGATTAACCATTTTAGAGCAAGTAAAAATTTTTATGACAAATGCATTTTACTCAAAATGTCCTCGGTACCTCTGTCCTCTGTATACCTCTTGTAAATACAATCCGGGGATATACTGTAGACTGTATTAAAAAAACTCTTTTATTTTTCGTTTAGGGGCTATCGGTTCATTCATCGTAATTTTTGCGTTGTTCACATCTACTCTTGCCCTGTGTCCCATGAATGCCGACAAATCTTAGGTTTGCGAAAATTATCTTTTTTTAAATCATCTTTGTCCTTTAACTTGAACATTTGACGGTCTATATGTATCATGTTTAAGTGTGTAAATTTTAGGTCAAACAATCTAGAGTTTGTAGAACTTAGGCACAAAAAGCTAGGAAGTTTACCATTAGCAATTTCTTTTTAAATTACTTATGTCATCGATCAGTCCTTGTTAGTACATACCTACTATCTAATTACATAACATGTAAAAAAGTAGACTAAAAGTGTTTCTACTTTTTGCATTGTTGCAGATTCATCGCATCGTGATTTGTTGCTAGTGCAAATAAAAAATAAGAATTTTTTACCAGCTATCAAAAAATGTATTAAAAATAAGAAAAAAAAAATAACTTTGGTAATAAATCTGAAATATATTTTCAATTGTGTGTCCAATTTAAACTACTAAAGTTATAGTTTTTCTTTCAACGCTTAATACAATTCAGGGTATTGGGCGAGTATAATACTTCATTAATTTCCGAAATAACTTTACCACCTTTGTTGCAAATATCGAATAACGATCTACTAGTCTAGAAGTATTTTCCGATTTTATGCATGCATATGCAAGTTCGGGTTCGTTTGTATAATTTAGAAATTTTGATATCGATGCTAAATATGCATATATTGTCAGCACAAATATAAGCACTCGTATTATATATGTGATTACAAACTATAATTTACGTTTAACAATATGAGTAGTACATAAATATAACTAACTACAAAAGAAACAAATACCAAAAGTAAATTTAAAAAATAAGTTTTAAAATGCAGATTATTAGTTTCCTGACATATTTCATTAGACTTATTTTTTATAGTATATTTTATAAAAATAATAAGACTTTTAAAGTAACCTATTAAGCTCAAAATTAATAAAGCTTTTAGTTCAATCTTAATATAATTCAGATATTACCTATCTGTCTTGACATGTCCAGTAAACCTTATAATTACTACTTTACATACTAAAGTAAAAAACTCTTCAGGTATTAAAAGAAATATAGCCTCTTAGATGATTTTTATTAGGTGTTCATTAAACACAAACGAGAGAACAAGTAGATAGGTAAAGAAAGATATCGGTGTATTAAGTACAGTAAATAAAAAAAACTGTGTCTATAACTCAGTAATCCCGTTACTTCAGCAAAGAGTACAAGCTGACGTTTTAAAAAACACTAATAATTTCCCTATATATTGATTTTCAATACTCATACTTTTTATTATTAGTGAATGCTTTTAGTGTTATTGAGTGCCTCTTGTATTAAAAGAGATAATGATGGTATTATAAAAAATTATCAATTATAATGTGTGTCTCATACCATATTAAATTATGAAATTAAGATGTAGCAGTTTTGTTCTATAATTCTGGATTTAAAATAGCAATAAAATGTATTTTCCGACCGTTTGTTAAGAGTGTTAAAATATATGTCTTCTTCTTCTAGATACTTTTTTTTGTGGGATAAATTTATGTTAAGTAAAAGGCTATTGAGATTTGTTGCTGTGGTTTCTGAACGCAGTGATTCTTTGTATAAAACAACTGCCTTTATTTTTAGTGCATTTACCGCCAATATTCCCAGAAGTTAGAAGTAACATAATGTACTTACTGTATACCGGGTGTTGCATCGTCGAACGGGATATAGGAAATCCCATGTAAATTTTAATGGGGGTCAATTATTATTTCCCTAATTATTTTTAGAGATAAAAAAATTCTATTTAGGGTTTATTGAGAGCACTAAAACCCACATTCAAAAGAAAAATAACTTGGAGATATTTTGATAAGCTCGTTTTTGAGTTATCGCCGATTTCTTTAAATATTTCTCTCCTTTTTCTTATGGCCCTGTATTTACCATGAGCACCAGTCAAGGTAAAGATAACTGTCAAAAATGAAGTTGTCATTTCAAAATTTACCTATTTAGTGCTTTATTATTATTGAAAACTCATTCCTACATCGGAAATCTTAAAGAGATGTATTTATAAATACAAATTAATATGAATTAAAGAGTAAAATAAAGTAATCAATTACAAGGTTAATTATAGTATTATTACAATATTAAATAACTTATTAATTTAGGTACTATTAAATTGTTAGAACTTTAGGATTTAAGAAGATGTTCAAAGATTCCTCCATCGACTGCTAGACAATAACCCAGGCGATCATAAAATTCTCTTCTTACATTCGCTAGTTGTAAGCAGGTAAAATATGATTTTCGAGTAGTTCCAAATAATATTCTGCAATTAAATTTCGCGTAAGAAATAATGACCCGATAATATTGTGTCCGAATATCCCTGCCCAAACATTTACTTTCTGTGGATATTGCGTCCTTGTTTCGACAAACCTGTGTTGGTTTTCTTTGTTCCAATATCGATAATTTTGAACATTGGGTTCATTATTTAAGGTAAACGTGCATTCGTGCAGTGAAACATATGTTTTTTAAAAATTCCCTATTCGTGTTTGCTCTTGCCATCATATCAAAACACAATGCCTTTGAAGGAACAGTATTTATGTCGTTTCAAAATTCTAAACGCTGTAGTGTGATCTATTCCTATTTCATCTTCAAGTTTCCTTGTGCTGATCTTTCCATCGTTCTCTTCCACGCAGAATGCAGCCAAGCA
>NW_022147577.1:497532-526574 GCF_002938485.1 Sitophilus oryzae | reverse complement strand
CGTGAATAGAGGGCCCAAAGCTGGGAACGAGTAGTGAGATCAATTGCCAATCAAAATTGAGCAATTTCGGCAAATGAAGACTTGGCTTTACAGGATACCCCTCAGGCCGGACGTTTCGCAAACCGGATGCACAAGTGCTTCGAACAATATGTTCTAGAGGAACAAAAATCAAACTTACCCTTTTATTGTAGGTACAATTTTATTCCAAACTAGGTTTATTTGAACACAAATTATGAGTACTCTCATTGTACTATATGATGATGTTCTTAGTCGCACGTTTATGAAAAAAATCCTTATAATCTAATAAAAATGTTGGAGCTATGTTCGCATCTAAGAAATAATAATTTAAAAAAAAAAAAAAAAAAAATGTATTCAAAAAAATCCTTATTCTAAAATGGTTAAAAAAAAAAAAAAAAAAAAAAAAAAAAAAAAAAAAAAAAAAAAAAAAAAAAAAAAAATGTTTTTCATTAATGAAAAAGAAACATTAATGCTATTACTTTAATTTAAAAAAAAACTTTAAGATTAACTATAGAATTTATTTATGACAACAAAATCGCATAGTATTGTAACTACGCTGATTCAGAAGAATCACTGCTGACTGAATCTTCCAAATTTATAGTACCCAAATCACAGGTAGATGAAATATCTCACATCAGTTATAACAAGATGTTTGTACATCATTTTCTAATATGTAACTTTTTCGCGTTGTTACCGTTCTTTTTGTTGGTATGAAGGGTTCGGATGTTAATAGTTGCCTCTTTAATAGACAATATCCATATATTATTTTTCCTTTTCTTGGGCTATGGAGTTTTTTATAATAAATTGAAGAGACTGAAACTTTTTTTATGCCGAACGGTTTCGCTCCAACATAGTGGTTTTTTTCAGGCACAAATGGTGTCTCATTTGACTGGAAGGTGCATCAATATCTAATAAAGAACATTCATTTTTTGAAATACAATAATTTTGAAGGTTCTTAGTCCTTTATGATCAAGCTAAGTTATTGAACCAGACGGCAATTGCATTATCAATTTACTCCATTGTGAAAAGTATATTATAATGTTCGTCGCAAGCAGACGAAGGTGAACTATACAAAAATTAAAAGTGTATGAATATGAATCAAAAATATATCATATTTACGAATATGTTTGATATGTTTTTTTGAAATGCCTTTTTGAAGTTTGAAAACGTAAATTTTTTTTTTTTTTTTTTTTTTTTTTTTCTTAAAAAATTAAATAAAACTAAACAATCACGAACTTGTTTAGAAAATAATATTTAAAGTACATACCTTGTTTAACAATAATCCATAGTGGCTTTCGATTAAGTACGTACCGTTTAACTCCATATACAGAACTTACATAAAGTTATTCTTTTCACTGAATGGAGATAATGATCCGAAAATTTAATTTTTAGTGAAAATATTTGCCTAACAAATAACGCTGTTTATGAAAAGTATTATACAGGAGTGCGTTGAACATTGCTATATAGTATACAAATTATATATCAGGATATTAGTAAATTTTAACTTATTTTTTGATTTTTTTTTTTTTTTTTTTTTTTTTTTTTTTTTTTTTTTTTTTTTTTTTTTTTTTTTTTTTTTTTTTTTTTTTTTTTAATTTTTATTATTAGTGAATGCTTTTAGTGTTATTGAGGGCCTCTTGTATTAAAAGAGATAACGATGGTATTTATAAACAAAGTAACAAAATAAACAAAAAAAAAAAAAAAAAAAATTAAATTATGAAATTAAGATGTAGCGCAGTTTGTTTTCTATCAATCTGGATTTAAAAATAGCAATAAAAAATGGTATTATCCCTCCTCTGACGTTTGTTTAAGACGTGTGAAAATATATGTCTTCTTCTTCTAGATACTTTTTTTTGTGGGATAAATTTATGTTAAGTAAAAGGCTATTGAGATTTGTTGCTGTGGTTTCTGAACTCAGTGATTCTTTGTATAAAACAACTGCCTTTATTTTTAGTGCATTTAGCGCCAATATTCCCAGAAGTTAGAAGTAACATAATGTACTTACTGTATACCGGGTGTTGCATCGTCGAACGGGACATAGGAAATCCCATGTAAATTTTAATGGGGTCAATTATTGGCTTCCCTAATTATTTTAAGAGAATATTATTTTTAGGGTTTTATTGAACGAGCACTAAAAACCACAATAGTCAAAAGAATAACTTTAGATATTTTTTGATTAGCTCGTTTATCGATTATCGCCGATCTCTTTTTTAAATATTTTCTTACTCTTCTTTCTTATGCCCTGTATTAACTATACGAGCACCAGTCAAGGTAAGATAGATAACGTCAAATGAAGTTGTCATTTCAGAAATTTACCTATTTAGTGCTTTAATTATTATTGAAAACTCATTTCACATTCTACATCGGAAATCTTAAAGATTTTTTATAATACAAATTAATATGAATTAGAAGTAAATATAAAGTAATAATTTTTTTTCGATATATTTTATTAGATATTAGTATTATTACAAGATTCAATAAAACTTATTAATTTAGGTACATTAAAATTGTTTAGACATTTAGGATTTAAGAAGAATGTTCAAATAGATCCTCCATCGACGGTAGACATAACCAGGCGATCATGAAAAATTCTCTTCTTACATTCGCTAAGTTGTAAAGCAGGTAAAATATGATTTTTCGAGTAGTTTCCAAATAATATTCTGCAATTAAATTTCGCGTAAGAAATAATGACCCGATAATATTGTGTCCGAATATCCCTGCCCAAACATTTACTTTCTGTGGATATTGCGTCCTTGTTTCGACAAACCTGTGTTGGTTTTCTTTGTTTCAATATCGATAATTTTGAACATTGGGTATCAGGAACAGTATTAGGAACAGTATGTATGTCGTTTCAAACTAACGCTTGTAGTGGAATGCTATTCTATTCATCCTCAAGTTTCCTTGTGCTGAGTCTGTCCATCGTTCTCATTCCACACGCACAAACTAAACTTCCAAGTTCGGTGATCTATTTCTTTGATCTTCTCTTTTTTTGTGCCATTGCTTTTCACATTGCAGGTTGATTTATTACGGGCTACCTAAATTAGGTCAAAGATCCGTGGATATTCTGTGTCGATTAATAGATTTTCCCAGGTATCGTCTAAGTTCGGATACAGAGACACAAAGCATAGTCAGAACAGCCTTTTAACTCGTGTGAATCTAACTAGTTTCCTTGATAATACCATTTAATCAATACTTTTTCTTTGGTAGTTTAATTCATGGCTAATATTTCGATGTAGGTGTGAGCTTTAATAAGTAATATTAAAGCACTAAATACGATTAAATTTCTGAAATGACAACTTCATTTGACAGTTTCTTTTACCTTGACTGGTGCTCATAAGTACAATCAGGGCCATAAGAAAGGAGAGATATTTAAAAGAAATCCGGCGATAAATCGTAAACGGGCGTAATCAAAAATATCTAAAGTTATTCTTTTGGATGTGGGTTTTAGTGGCTCTTCAATAGACCTAAATAGAATTATTCTCCTAAAATAATTTAGGGAAGCCACAATATCCATAGTGGCTTTCAATTTAAGTACGTACCGTTTAACTCCATAAGATACAGAACTACTATGAATGTTATTCTTTTCACTGATATAAGATAATTTCACTGATATTTGATCGCAAAACTTATTTTTAGTGAAAATATTTGCTAACAAAAAACACTGATTATGAAAAATAATATACAGGATGATTGAACATTGCTATAAGTATAAAATTACATATTCAGATATTAGTAAATTTTAACTTTTTTTCGATTTTTGTCCATGGGACGAAGCACTGTGCGA
This sequence comes from Sitophilus oryzae, assembly GCF_002938485.1. Taxonomy (NCBI): domain Eukaryota; kingdom Metazoa; phylum Arthropoda; class Insecta; order Coleoptera; family Curculionidae; genus Sitophilus; species Sitophilus oryzae. Next base: position 522,772 of record NW_022147577.1, on the reverse strand, counting down.
TGCCTCTAAATGGACGAAATCATCAGGACTTTTCATACTAATGAGTCGATTGGAACCAAATTATTTATTTTATCAAACAACTAGGATAATATGCTATAACTAGAGTGCTATACCTATTAAAATTTGCCATTTTATTATAAAAGTATGTAATTTCTCCTGTTTTTGAGTGAATATTTTTTGTCCTCTTAATGTCGTCGTTTATGCCAGTTTCCCTTCTAACGATCGTTTGCCATCATATTTTGCTTTTTCCTTTCAAATTTCGGCAATTAAGCTGCTCGGAACAATTGTATTCTGCGGTCGACATTTAATAAATATCACAATTTTAGGTAAGACGGACAATTATTTCGCAAACTGCTGTCATCGAGACTATACGTCATAGTGCCGCCGTCACAATAGCGACGCTGTTAACAGAATGACGGAGGCCCAACAATCGACGCTAATGTTTTCAATGGTGCAATAAAAATCAATCTTTTGGATCGTTATTAGACGACTAGGGTTGCCTTTTAAATGGGATACTGTTTAGAATAAACGATATTCCGTTCTTAGATTAATTCATTATAGTTAAAAAAAATAAAAATTGATGATATAAAGGGTTTTCAAACAACTCATTCATTAAAAGTTTTAAGGATCTATTTTAGATATAATTTTTTTTAGGTTAAGGAAATATAGAGATGCATTTTTTGAAAATAATTCCCCTTCCTGGCAGATGTATTTTGTGCATTTTGGATTTCACATGAAATTCTAAACACTGTTCGATTATGATACAAAATTCAGGGTACTCTTTTTAAAATAGTGGAGAAAAATACAACATTTAGTTTTGACTCGCCTTGCCAAGATTCCACTATTATACAGGGTGGCGCCTCTCACACGCCGCGGAAGCTCCAAAGAAAACTGTAGTTTATATAGAAATAAAACTTTGGTAGCATATGTAGGTTAACAGAAAGCATTTTATAAAAATATATGGAATTATACAGGGTGTCCCCAAAAGAAGTTACATATCAAGAGTTTGGTGTTTTTTTCTAATTGGAACACCCTAATATATTTAATTAATTTCGGATTCTAGGAAAAAAAATAAAGCTGAGATTGTTATTAAAGAAAGCATATACCCTAAAATCTAAGGATTTTTGACATATTTTTTTTTTTTTTTTTTTTTTTTTTTTTTTTTTTTTTAAATTTGAATAACAGCTACCTAAATTTTAGTTGATCCTGTATAGCCTGATATTTAATTTCAATAACTGTTTGTATGTTAAACCAAATTTGACCCGAAAAGTTATACAGCGTGAGACAAAATTAATATGGAACATTAGTCGCATTTAAAAGCGCAAGTTACTCCTTTATATTAAATGAAACACCCAGTTATATTATTTCCGGTGTTCAATGGGGAAGTTACTATATCTTCAAAATATTATTAGGGTTTCTAACCCCTCAGACAAAGATTTTCCCAGTAGATATGTTAAAATTGTTGAATGATTTGTGCGGTCAGATAGAAGATATTTATTATTTGAAAAATTTTTTTTTTTCTTATGACAATAGTGAAAAAAGTTATAAAATACCGCAAGCCAGCTGTTGTAAATTTAACAAAAGATTACAAGATTAAAAGTAAAATAACCAACGGTAAATAAAAAGATAGCACGTTTAAAACATATTTTAATTATTACATATATTTTTTTTTTTAATTATTAAAATTAGATATAAAGCTATAATTATATGACAAAAATTAGCTATATAAATCAAATGCTCAAAAATGCTTCCTTACCTGGTTAACTGTATAAAATGATTGTCTTTCAAAAGGATCTTTTCAATTTTAAAAGGCATTATGTGGAGTTATACCTCGAAAAGCAGTACATAATTCTACTCATGTTGTCGACAATAGTTGGTCGAGTTTTGTAAACACTGTCTTGGTACATATCCCCATTAAAAAAAACCAGACTAGATAAAATCAGGAGCATTTAAGTATTCTATTAATGTGGGGAATGCACACTGCATTCACAATATAGAATCATTATCAATTCTCTGATAATCTAGGATAAGTTTGCAGTTTCGGCTAATTTATGAGAATTTTTTCTTTGTGTTTTAAGACTGACACAGAATGTGATAACTAGTTGTTAAAGTTGGAAACTAATTAGACAGCTATGTTGAAGTAACGTCGACATATCACAGCACACCATAAGATTTTATCAAATAATTTTTTTTTTTAAAAAACATCAAAATCATGAAAATGAATAATGCCTAGGAAAATCTTTGTTTGGGGGGTAGGCAACCTTAACCTTAATAGTATTTTGAAGAGACATAAATTATTTGAATATCGGAATAATTCCGAGTGTTCCATTTACAATAAAAGAGTAACATGCTTTCAAAGGTGACCAATGTTCATTGTATTAATATTTTGTCTCACGCCTGTATAGCTTTTGCATCAGAGTTTTAATTGATTAAAGTAACAATTAGTTAATTAGAAGCAACATATTAGGATATACCGTGTAAATTCCAATTTAGGCTGAGCTTTTAATTTCATTTAAAATTTGTTCTTATATTTCTAAAAAATGTTAAATATGTCAAAAAACCGGTTAGGACCATTTTAGTCATATAACTTTCCTTATTACAAACTCACCTTTATTTTTCTCCGCCAGAATCCGAAATCAATTAATATATGGGTGTTACATTACAAAAAACACAACAAATTAAAAAAAAAAAAAAAATAGTTTTTAAAAAGTGCTCTGAATTAACCTACATATGCTCACAAAATTTCATTTCAATACAAGCTGTCGTTCTCCTTGGAGCCTCCGCGGCGTATGAGAGGCGCCACCCTGTACAGTACTTCCTGTTAAAAAAATTTAAAAAGCTTCGAATTTAGAATATTAAGAGGGCTTTAAATATGCAGTAAATTTAGTTCAAAAACGGTTGAATGACACAGATTAACCAAAATTTAAGTCCGCTCTATCCAAACCAAAACTAAAATGACATTTCTTATAAGCATAAATTTCGTTAACATATCATAACTGACCATGATAGAAAGTTTCATTAGAGCATCATTTGAATAATTTACCTTTGAATTTTATTGATACCTGTCAGTTATGACTAGCAGTAGCTCATAACAAAGACATGGATTCTAGTCATATTTCTAATAGCAAACCGAATATATTATTGAATAGCATTCTCAAATAGTTTAGGACTATATACTCGTACATAAACATATCTGGCTACAGTACCCCATTTCAAAGTTATAGAGTCCCAAACGATATTAAAGTCTCCATAAATTGTGCTATTATATGCATAATTCAATTAAACTTGCAATTTTAATGACGAGAATATTTCTCAAGTGTGTGCGATATAAATTTTACAATATTCTGAAGAATAATAAACTTAAAATAATAAAGTTAAAATCGTGAAATTAATTCTGAAAAGTAATTAAATATACTGTTAAATTTAGTATCGGATTTAGAAAGCTGAAGTTTATGCATTAATAAAAAACATCTTTAAATGCTTTTCATTATTATGATCAAGCGAGTATGGAGTCAAGTGGTAAACTCCTTTTCTCTTTCAGTGGCAAAATACCCAGGCTTTTTTCAAGATATAATATGTGGATCATATCATTTTAAATTATGATATTGTAGTAATCGTTTTTAAGTTATATTTAGTGTTGCACAAGACAAGAATTCTTGTCTTGAAAATCTCTCTCTCAATTTCTTGTCTTGTCTTGAAAATCAAGACAAGAAATTTTCAGTCCTGTCTTGCAGATTTCTTGAATGGCAAAGTCTTGTTTTGTCTTGCAAGACTCTTGACATTTCTTGTCTTGAAAAATTTTACATTCTAACAAAAAGGTAATATTTCTATATTTTATTACATAGAAAGCGTCGTATACAAAATGTAATACGACTAAAATAACGGACCGCAAACGAACTACGTCAACTCGCCCGTTTGACGAAACAGGAGCCATTACCAAATAAAACTGAATAAGAATAAGTAAGGTTAAGTTCGATTTATGGGTTTTGGGTTATTATTTCGTACCTAACCTTGTGCGTTAAGTTATTTAAGTATTATTCACTACCAAAAAAAAGTTTTAATATGAAATATGAGCAGTGTATATAAATAATATAAGTGTCGATAGTGAAACCGAGTCCGAACCCTTCCAAGACAGTGGGAGTGAATCGCGGTTAGTAATAGTGAGCAAACAAACACTGACAATGAATGTGAGGATTTAAGTTTGGACACAGGGTATACGGAATGGTCATGCTAGTGTACTATTTGCGCTATTTGATACTACTTTTTGTTCGTGGAGCAATTTCGTGCATGAAAAGTAGTACCAAATAGCGCAAATAGCATGTCCCACGAACCCACCATTAATTTCAACTACCGTTAGTTTTTTTTATAATACCATTATACCAATATAATTTTGTGTATAATACCAATTACCAATATACGGTTTGTTGCCTCGACTTTATTTTATTTTATTATCAACTCTAAAACCCTAGATCATATATACTTACGTGGATAAGTAAATCACCATGGAAACTGTCTCAAACATATCAACGACTTCCATTTATCTTCTTTTTTTGTTGCACACGCGGTGCTTCTACTCTATCTATCCTTGTCGAGGACCTATCGCCCACGCGCCAAATTTGAACATTAATTTTAAAAAAATAATTTGTTAAATGCATATATTTGAGCAAGATTTGAACACTAATTGAATGTTACTGTCACAAAAATTAAATTATATAAAAAATAAATTAGCCACTCCGTACGAATCTCAATATTCTTAGGAAATCTAACCAGAAAGTATGCATGTGGTTTAATATACATAAAAGAACAACTGAATACTTTACTTGCCTGTGAAAAGATAATTCGGGGACATTTATATTATAATTTCCACACACCAAACACTTTCTTGCCATTTTTACGTATATTTACCCAAAAATTAAAACCCAACGAATAAAAAATAGAAATATAATTGCACAAACTTAAAATTAACTTCTCACTGAACACACTTGCATCCTTGGCTATATAAAAGCGATCGATAAAAGAGTAATTAATACTATGTTTAAAATAAAAAACGCAAAAAACAAGCGTCGTTGCACAATGGAAATAACATTATGACATATGATTATGACAAGATTATGACAATATGATGACAATGAAAAGTTGGTTTCCATAACAATGTATAATTTGTACTTTCTAAACCGGATAAAATTGTAATTATTTTGGAAATACGTGCCACTTTTAATACGCATGCGTAAAGTCAGGTCCTCGAGAAAGACAAACCTATTGAACGTTTCATAAGTGCAATAAAGAAGGTTTGAAAATGGCATGTCGTGATGTTAGGGACATATTTTTTAATGCTAAACTTATGGCGTTGATTTATCCACGTAAGTATATATGATCTAGGTCTAAAACACTGGCTATGATAGAAAAAAATGAACACTGGTCAATATTAATGCCGGGTTTATACAACATTTGCATAAGTCGTAATCATAATCACAGTCTTAATCATCGTCATAATCACAACGCAATTTTAATGTGCGTATATAGAACATTTTCATAATCATAATTTTTATATCAGTGAAGTTGGGTAACATAATTAAAGGCTAAGTTCATGATAGATGTCAACAGGTTTATAGGAATTGAATAATTTAACTTTTATGATTATGACTATGATTGTGATTACGACCATGTAAATGTTGTATAAACCCGGCATAACTTGCGCAAAGACCTAATTATCACTTAAAAAAATGTATCATTTCTAACTTTCAAGAAATCTTGAATTCAAGAAATCTTGCAAGATTCTTGAAATTTCTTGCATATTAAAGTCTTGTCTTGTCTTGAAATTCAAGACAAGAAATTTTGAAAGTCTTGTCTTGAATTTCTTGCAAGAGTCTTGGTCTTGCAAGACTTTTTCAAGACTCTTGTGCAACACTAGTTATATTTCCCAGATTTTTGAATTGTTTTTTCTATATTGCTTCCAATATAATCTGCCTCTTAAGTCCATCTTAAGCGGGATTTAGTAACATGACTCTCGCAGGCTGCGAGAGCGTTGAGCTAGCAGCTGAGTCGCAGCTAGCTTTTCAAGGACCGATACGTTTGAGACATGGAGGAATCATTTGATTCTTAAAAATTGTACCGTAAAAGACGTTATGAAACCGATTTGTATACAGGGTGGTCCGAATTGTATTTCAAAAACTTCGGCAGCATATTCTGCAGATAAAAATAAATAAAAATGTTAATTAAATTTTCTGCTCTTCCCTCATTAAAAAAAATTAAATTTGAAACATTTAAAATTTTTTAACAGGAAGTACTGTATAATAGTGTCTTTTAAATTCGGTCTAACAAAATTGCAATCTTCTTTGATATATACAGGGCGAGTCAAAAAAACTAAATGTATTTCTCTCCACTATTTTTAACACATTGAATTTTGTATCATAATCGAACAGTGTTTAGAATTTCATGTAAAATCCAAAATGCACAAAATACAGGGTGGTCCGAACTGTATTCCGGAAACTTCGGCAGCATATTCTGCAGATAAAAATAAGTAAAAACGTTCGTATAAATGTATGTCCGAAAAAGCTTAGTCTCGGAGATACAGGGTGTAGAAATTTCATTTTTATTTCGATTTTTTTCAAATAATTTCTGAAGTAACATCAATATTCGAATGAAATTTGGTATCTGGAAGTTTTTTGACATGAGAAATTTGATTTTACTCCTACTTGTAGAAGGCGCCACCTACATGTTTTTAACTGGATTGAAGAGTAATAACTTTTCGATCGTACCTGAGAGTATAAAGTATACTGAGTGAAAAAATATACATTTCCTTGATTTTTTATGCAAAAAATATCCCTTGGTAACGAGCAACCGTTCTCAAAATATTTAGAATGGAATTAGTCAATACATGTAATTATCCACAAAAAATAAACATGCTCAGTAGATAGTTATTTGACTGAAATGATAAATTTAGAAACTTCTTATTTTTTTAAATTAATCATAAATTTTCTTCGAAAAAATGATGATAAAACAGTTTCTGTTGAACTTTTGACACAAAAACATTTCAAATATATGATTACAGTCTAATAACAGTTTAGTCAACATGTTTAATTTATGTCAATGATGACAGGTATAGTCTGTGAAACGAATAACTTTGAATTTGACAGTTCCCGCGGGCTTTTCTAGTGTTAATTTTATTAGGTTTGCAACTTGCGGCCATGCTGACGCAATGCCGTCTCTAATAGAACAGCCTCGGACTTGACTATGGCTGAAATCGTACTCCATAGTCAATGTAGATAGTTTTAGTGTTAAGAATAATAATTTAAAAAAAATATGTGGTCATCTTTTGACAAGTTTATATTAGTTTATTAATTGCAGTAAACATTATGTGGTGTGTGGTGTGAATATTTTATATGTAATTTTTTGGATTATATTTGACAGTATTTTTTTCATATGACACAACAGTGATAAAAGCTATAATGAGCCGAAATGTTTTTTTAAACCAAAAAATAATGAAAAACCAAATGAAAACTTAATCAGCGTTTTTCCCGAACCTAAATCCCAAGAAAATCAAAAATTTTAGAATAATAGCTTTATTTCATAGCCATCGCTGACGCCTTTTTTTCTATGATATTGTATTATTTGCAAATATAATTTTTCGAATATTGATACTTGCAAAATATACATATAAATTTTGTGAATGCAAACAATAATACATCACTATTAGTAGATATTGAATGTTTTTTGTTAAATTAGATCGTTTTTCAAACACCAAAATTTAAAATATATTTTACATTTTACCCAGTATCTTATGTACATATTCATTATTTGTATATTGTAAAACATTTGCTGCATTTGTATGGTTCATATATTTATTACTATAAATAGGTATATATATTGTATTTATTAACTGTATCTGTATATTTCATATAAACTAAATCATTTTTAAAATACAAACTAAAAATACGATGAATAATTATGTTTTCCATGTATTCTACAACATATTTATTAATCCGTAGTATCTAACTAGCGTGACGTCATAAATCTCGCTCCGAGGCTGTTCTATTAGAGACGGCATTGGTCTGATATTTAGAAATGTCAAAAGCTGATGACATTTTACTTTTGACAATTATGACATTTTGTGTTGATTTTTGCAAGAGGAGGAAGAACTGTCAATTGTTTTATTATTTTCCTTTTCTATTTCATGAAAGTAAAAAGAGTTACCTATCTGATTCGTTCAGGCACTCAATTTAAAGAATATCAGTAACTTTTTTGATAGAGAGATTTTATATTTGCCATGTTGGTAAAAAATAACGGCCAAAAATTCAAAGTTATTCATTTTATAGACTATATTGATAGTTTCGATTCCAGATATCTCGAAAACCATTACTCGTAGTGATTTTTAGCAAGAGACATTTTTACGTAAAAAACCTCGTAAATGTATATTTTTTTTCTTAGTAGTTTTATACAGGCACGGACGAAAAGTTATTACTTTTCAAACCAGTTAAAAATATGTAGGTGGCGCTCTCTACAAGTAGGAGTCATACTGACATAAAAATCAAATTTCTCATGTCAAAAAACTCCCAGACACCAATTTTCATCCAAATATTGACTTTACTTCAGAAATTATTTGGAAAAAATCGAAATAAAAATGAAACTTCTACACCCTGTATCTCCGGAACTAAGCATTTTAGAACATACATTTATATGAACTTTTTTACTTATTTTTATCTGCAGAATATGCTGCCAAAGTTTCCGGAATACAGTTCGGACCACCCTGTATATAAATAAATCATTTGCTTGCAATGAAATTCTGCCAAAATTCTAAACCAGGCGCACCGGATTAATATTTAAAACACCCACCAAAACCAGACTTTCGGCAAATAGATTGCTTAATCTTCCGAAACTCGGCGCGCGGCAACTGGAAGAAATTATTTATCAGAATTCTTGGAGTATCGCGTTCGTGTCGCGTCCGCCGCCAAACTAGAAAACTATTCGCTCGAGTAGCTCCGAACTCATTCATAAATTTTATTCAAGGCCGTTTTGTGCCTTACTTACGAGCCACTCCGGAAATTCGTGACCAGAATCGGGATTTGGTGAAACCTGTCTCGCTCCGCCCGCGTCTCTCCCCCGCGGTCTCATTGAAATTCAACTGGGTACCGGCAAATTTCCGAACTTTAGACCGAAAATCGGTTATTCACTGACGGAAAAGATAGGGGAGGACGGGGAATTTTCGGACGATTTCTGCTTTCCGCAAGCTCTGTCTCATTTTATGTATTGCAAAGTTAAGAGAAAAACCATTACTATTTCTAGAAGTCTTATTGTTTAAAATCAGAATTATTTTTCTTCAATAAAGTGGCGTTTAAATGTTATAACAATTGAATCAATAACTGGACTACTATAGCAAACGTAAACTAAAAACTTTAAATAACTTGGACTCTAATAATCCTAGATCATACCGGGTGTTGCATCGTCGGAGGGGACATAGGAAATCCCATGTAAATTGTAATGGTGTCAGTTATTGGCTTCCCTAATTATTTTAGAGAATAATTCTATTTAGGTTTATTGAAGAGCACTAAAACCCACATTCAAAAGAATAACTTTAGATATTTTTGATTAGCCCGTTTACGACTTATCGCCGATTTCTTTTTAAATATTTCTCCTTTCTTATGGCCCTGTATTTACTTATGAGCACCAGTCAAGGTAAAAGATAACTGTCAAATGAAGTTGTCATTTCAGAAATTTACCTATTTAGTGCTTTATTATTATTGAAAACTCATTCCTACATCGGAAATCTTAAAGATGTATTTATAAATACAAATTAATATGAATTAAAGTAAAATAAAGTAATCAATTACAAGGTTAATTATAGTATTATTACAATATTCAATAACTTATTAATTTAGGTAGGTACTATTAAATTGTTAGAACTTTAGGATTTAAGAAGATGTTCAAATATTCCTCCATCGACTGCTAGACAATAACCCAGGCGATCATAAAATTCTCTTCTTATATTTGCTAGTTGGTAAACTGAAATTCTATTGCATTCGGCAGAAATAGCATTTTTTAACTCGTCTAGATTTGGGTATTTTTTACCCTTGTATAAAATTTCTGAAATGACAACTTCATTTGACAGTTATCTTTTACCTGGACTGGTGCTCATAAGTAAATACAGGGCCATAAGAAAGGAGAAATATTTAAAAAGAAATCGGCGATAACTCGTAAACGGGCTAATCAAAAATATCTAAAGTTATTCTTTTGAATGTCGGTTTTAGTGCTCTTCAATAAACCTAAATAGAATTATTCTCTAAAATAATTAGGGAAGCCAATAATTGACCCCATTAAAATTTACATGGGATTTCCTATGTCCCGCTCGACGATGCAAAACCCGGTATATACTTACGCGGATAAATCAAAGTCATAAGTTTAGCATTAAAAAATATGTCTTCAACACCACGACATGCCATTTTCAAACCTTCATTATTGGACTTATGAAACGTTCAATAGGTTTGTCTCGAGGACCCTAGTTTGCGCCCCCATGTGCATTTGCCATGCACGTATTTCCAAAATAATCACAATTTTATACGGTTTAGAAAGTACAAATTATACATTGTTATGGAAACAAACTTTTCATTGTCATCATATTGTCATAATCATATGTCATAATTTTATTTACATTGTGTAACGACTGTTGTTTTTGAGTTTTTTAATTTAAAAATTGTATTAATTACTCTTTTATCGACCGCTTTTATATAGCCCATGATGCAGGTGTGTTCAGTGAGAAGTTAATTTTAAGTTTGTGCAATTATATTTCTATTTTTTTCGTTCGACTTTCTAAATACTCGTAAAAATGACTAGAAAGTGTTTAGTGTGTTAATGTTCTAATATAAAGGCCCCCGAATTATCTTTTCATAGGCAAGTGAAGTATTCAGTTGTTCTTTTATTTATATTAATCCACATGCATACTTTCTGGTTAGATTTCCTAATAATATTGATATTCGTACAGAGTGGCTAAGTGTATTTTTATATAATTTAATTCTTGTGACAGTAAACATTCAATTTATTGTTCAAATATAAGTATTTTACAAATTAAATTTTTTAAATTAATGTTCAAATTAGGCACGCGGACGATAGGTCCTCGACAAGGATAGATAGAATAGAAGCACCGCGTGTGCAACAAAAAAAGAAGATAAATGGAAGTCGTTGATATGTTTGCGACAGTTTCCATAGTGATTTACTTATCCACAAAAGTATATATGATCTAGGATAAATCCGACAGTAATAACCTTAAAAAAGCACCTTAAAATTGCACCTGCACCTCAAAATTTTCATGTATTTTAAAATTTTGAGTATTGTGTGTTCTAGTGGACCCATTTTGATGATTTTTTAAGCAATTCGTAGCTGAATTATTTGACTTTTTAGTATCTCTTTCTAAATTATAGAAGAAAAGTTGCCATATGTAAATTATACGAGGGAAAACAGAATGTTGATATTTTGGTAAAAGTTTGAAACACCCTGTGAAGTACGTTAACAGAGCAAGGTATTTAAAATTATTTTATCATCTAGGTGTATTTTTTCTCCATAGTTTATTTTTTGATTCATCTCAATAGCTTTATTTTTTTTTTTGGAGATTTTTAACGGATATTTAACGGCCCGAAAGTAGAGTTGTTTTAATAATTTTTATTGTTTTTATCGAGGTTAATACCTGAAATATTTATATTTGATATTTTTCAACTTACCAAACCACAGGATATTGTTCAAAATTTAATTTGAATGTTTCTCATGTCACTTACCTGAAATAAGAAAAAAATATATTAAAAATCAATATGTATGTCCCCGGATTTTCCTTACAATATAAAACACTATTTTATTGTTGACATTTTGAGAAAAAATGTTATTGCATTATTTATAAATTTTTGCTCGTTCTAAAATTGTTCATCCCGTTTATGCTTTTCCGATTTTCCATACCGTTTTAGAGAAATTAAAAAAAAAACATGAAAATATGGATGATGGTAATATAATTTCGATTTCATTCTTTGATAGATGGCTATTATTAACTTTGATTAACGTCATACTTTTTGCGTTTGCTAAAGTATCACATTTCCCAATAACTATAATCAGCCTTTCCATAGCATTGAACTAAATAGATTTTGTGCTTCGTTAACATTTTAAAACAGCAAAAAATATGACGTTAATTAAAATTCTATCAATAACCAATACCATAGAAACACGTTTTGATTTTTAGGACGTCGAAATATGCGTTTTTTGTGTCATAAACGGCCGTATCTTTTTTTTACGTTAATTTAGAAGAACTTTAACTTTTTTGGAGTTTCAAGGGACTGTAGAGAGTATAAGGTTTTAACGAGTATTTGTTATTGAGTACCTATATGGTTATAATTCCGAGATAAAGGGTCTTGACAGACAGGCGGACAGACAACAAAGCGATCCTATACGGTTTCCGTTTTTTCCCTCTGAGGTACGAAACCATAAAAAAAAACGATGCATTTCGTTTTTTTTCGGAATTTTTTAATTTGCAAAAAAGCATTGGTTTTATATTTTCATATCTCTTAAATTTCATTCGCAATTAGTGGAATAAATTAGTGATTTCAATTAGCGTAGAAGTTTGTTCCTTTAATTTCAATGTAAGCATTCAGAACGTCAAAATTAGTGGTAGGAATTTTCAATTAGTGGAAAATGTTAGAAAACCTTTAAGTTTACCATTAATAATACCTCAAAATTTTCGAAGAATGTCATTCTCGTCTTTGATTATATCATGCGTCAAGAGAAAATGTGGTTAGAAATCAAAAGTTTATTGTTTTATACTTTGAATAAGAAGACTAAGGAAGGAGCATAATGCTATCCATGTATTTATGCACGGTGGGGGAAAAGCTCTCTAGGGTGGGGATCCTTGACAGTTCTGTTTGACGATTCATTTGACATATTTGAATTTGATTTGAAATTTTGTGGAGTTTTTTATCAGTTTTTACGGAGCTTATTTTATGTTATTTGTTATTTATTCTACTACTTATAGTTGTGTAAAGGTAGTAAATCTAGATGGAAATTGTGGCAGAACTTAAATTAACAGTGACATTATCGCGATTTATCGAAAAAAAAACTCTAAAATAGTTGGTTGTGTAGCGTGCGGTAGATCTCGGCAAAAATTGAGTGAAATAATGGAACAACTTTTCGCTAGTAAGTGACTATATAATATACATAGGTGTAGTAAACCGATCATTTATGAAATTCACTTAAATTAACTAAATTATATATTTTCTTGCATTTTAGCTTTTATTTACTACTTGTCAAAGATCAGATGTCAAAGAATTTTGATACGTTAATTTGACTTACCTGCTTCAGTAGCGTATCGGATGTTTGTGTTAATAAATACTTATTTAACTTATCTATTTTTATTAGAATTATATATTTTTATAACAATTTTAATAACTACCAACATTTATTCACAACGTAAAATAAAATAACAAATTATTGAGTCTACCCCACGTCTACCCTACATCACAGTTTTACATTTTTTAAATAAAATTAGAACAGCACCGATAAACCGGAATTTAAGTCGGCCATATTTGAGGCCCATCGCGGTGTACTTAAGATTTTTGATATGCTCCTTCCTTAGTCTTCTTATTCAAAGATTTTATAAGTTAAATATTAGGATCAGGGGCGGGAAAGTAAAATAGCAAAAACGGTTCCACCGTTTCCACGGAAATTTCAAATAAAATAGTTCCAGTCTAAGGCGGTCTCTAGGTGGTAGTGTAATTAATTTTTAGGTTAAGAAGTTGCTACTAGTTATTGCCAGATGGCGTTAAACCAGAATTTTTTTGTAGTTTCCATAGTTTCCAACGGCCATTGTCATACTATTGTCAAATTCTCAAAAAAATATTGTCGTTGTCATAGCGCCAATCATAATATTATCAAATGATTATCAAAACGTTTTTCAAACTATAATTTGTTATATTATGTGTTTTAATAGACAATTCCTTTTGTTTGTGGCCCTAAAAATATAATGTAAGTCAGACAGACAGACAGACAGACAGACAGACAGACAGACAGACAGACAGACAGACAGACAGAAAGACAGGCAGACAGACAGACAGACAGACAGATAGACAGACAGACAGACAGACAGACAGACAGACAGACAGACAGGCAGGCAGGCAGACAGACAGACAGACAGACAGACAGACAGACAGACAGACAGACAGACAGACAGACAGACAGACAGACAGACAGACAGACAGACAGACACCACGAAAATATTTTGTATTTAGGTCATTTATGACCCAAATAACTCATTTTGAGTGAAATTAAAAAAACTTTTTTTTGCCGATCCTAATAGCCTACCATACCTATTGGTATGGTCGGCTAAAAAATAAAAAAGTTATAGTGGTGAGCCACTTTTTTTCGAGACGCACTCGGTATATATTTCAATTTTTAATCTAAACCGGAGACGTAAATAAACCTTAACCACGTTCATGCGGGCCCATAAAAATCTATTTCAAAACGGCATAAATAACTGACTAGTCTCGGACCGTAAAGAAACAATGGAAGAAAGTTGTTAAATATTTATTAAGATCTCTCTCGTATTCCCCAGTTCTCCGATCCATTAAAGCCTAACCCATAAATTCAACAATTCAAACAATATCCAGAACTACCGATCCGTCTATTTTATCGCTAAACCCCGTCATTTTTATCTTCCCACTTTACGACGCTACTCTTCGCGAATATTTTTAGATACTCGTAAAGTCTAAACGCGGCCAAAATAGCCACTGTAACTCTCTTACTGAAAACTTTGTAAATGTACATATTGTTTCTTTCCTATACAAAAAGAATTAGTAATTTGATGCAGCTAATGGTCTTGATCGTTTGTCGTTTTCGTTTGAAAAATTACCAGGTTTTAGATGCGAGCAAAACTGTCTTTTTTTCTTTTTAATACAATCTAATAAAAATAAATATATTGCTGATGCATCTGTAGATGTTAGCAATGTATGGCAATCGCTTCTTTGATTTTAAAGAACATAACATAAATACATAAATAAACGTAACATACGTAAACATTAAAAATAATCATACAGAAAGTTTGGGGCTTTTTGGTTTTACCTCACTAAGTAGTTGTTATCAGGTAATAATAAAATTGTTAATTTTGAAACTTGATGTAATGCCATTTTAATAGAACGTGAACGGTTTTTGTTGACGTATCTGTTTAAAAAAAAAAAGTGTTCTCGAATAGTTGAATTATAAATATTTTAAATCATTTTTTTCTTTATTCTTTGTATTTTTGTTTGCTTCCGATGACGGAAAGAGATAAACTTTCCGAAACGTTAAGCATTTTTTTGTTCGTTAGGCAAATTTGTTTATCGGTAAACTTAACTGCTGATAAGTAGTTATATATAGAAGAAAAAACATAAATAAAAATCTCAGTCTCACATAAGTAATAATTTATTTAATATCGATTTATATAACATCAAATCCAATCATTTATTGCATGTTAATAGATACAAGTATCCTTACACAAAGTCATATTTTGTAAAATGCAAAATTATAAAATAAGCACAACAATTATCACACAGTAATTTAAAGTACACAAAAAAACAATAAATAACAAAAAAAACATAAAAAAGAACATGAAACACAAATACACAATGTAAATATTTTGACCTATAACCACGCTATAACCCTTCACTGCTTTCTAAAAAATCAGTAACACTAAAATAAGCCATATCAAGAAGGTAGCCTTTAATTGTCATTTTAAATTGATGTCTTGGTAAATTTCTGACATTTTGAGATAATTTATTAAAGTATGCAGGAGCATAATGAAGGCTGGAGTTCCAAGATCTTCCGAGGCGCAAATGAACAGGCTTTATATTCATTCTGTTTCTGGTTGCATAATTGTGTTGTTCATCATGCGTAATATATAGTTCTAGGTTATCCTTCACAAATTAAAGACACTGGAGGATATAGCAACATGGAAGTGTCAGTATTCCCATTCTTTTTTAGGCGTTTTTTGTATCTGCTTGATAACTTAAATTTGACAAAATTCTCAATGCTTTTCTTTGCAGTCCAAACAGTCTGTCAGCATGAGCTGAGTGACTCCAAACAAGTATTCCATAAGTAAGCACCGAGTGAATGAGAGCATGATAGGCAGTTACTAACACATCACTCTCCACACACTTAGCCAATCGCCGAAATGCATACATGCTTATGGAAACCTTTCCTGCTACACAGTCTACGTGACTTTCAAAACTCAGTTTTGTGTCAAATTTTATTCCCAGAAATCTGACACTGCAGAAATCTATTTTATATTTTGTTTTAAGAGAAAAAACAACTCTTTCTGTTTTAGTGTCATTCAGGCATAATCGGTTTGCCTGAAACCAGTCACCAGTCAGTTTGAATTTCTTTAGGGGATTTCCGAGCACATAAAATAGTAGTGTCATCGGCAAACAAAATCATATTATTCTGAAGTGTAGCCACGGGTAAATCATTAATGTAAATTAAAAACAATAAGGGTCCTAATACTGAGCCTTGCGGAACCCCATATTTTACAACACTCACATCAGAGAGCGTACCGTTGGCTAATGTTTGTTGAAATCGGTTTACAAGATAATCAGCCAATAATTTCGAACTCAAATTATTTACTCCATAATATGAAATTTTCTGTAAAAGTATGTTGTGATCAACACAATCAAAGGCCTTGGTAAGGTAACAGAAGACCGAACCAACATATTTACCGCTCTCAAAATCCTCAATTATATCTTCCATCAAACGAATGCAAGCCATTGTTGTAGATTTTCCTTTACGAAACCCAAACTGATTCTCTATGAACAAGTTATTAGATTCAAAGTAATGTGTTAACTGGTGTTTCAATAAATATTAAAAATTTTTGAAAGTGTGGGTATTAAACCTATAGGTCTATAATTATTCACACTTTCAGGATCACCTTTTTTAAATACTGGTACGATTTTGGAAATTTTTAAACAACTGGGATACGTACCGTCTCTTATACATCTATTGAATAATTTAGTTAGAGGATACATTAATAAATTTATTACTTTTTTAACACATCACTAACCACTAACGATATACATATTTATACGTCCCTATTTCTAAATTTAGACAGCCTTTATGGAAAAACAAACAGAACGTGATCAATAGGCCCAGACACGTTATCACTTTTAAAATTAGGGCAAGATCGAGGGCGGTGGATTTTTAAAACTCCGGACAGCCCCGAATCATTACCATCGATTTATTAAGCAAAGCCTAGACGCTTTCGGAGCAAAAGCCCTGACATTCGACCATTTATCTTCCATTAGTCGATTTTCTCACGGCATCATGCTCGCACTCATTTATCTTGTCTATTTGAAATGTATATAAAAAATATTAATCGTTCGGCGGGATAAATACTTTTTTCTATACATGTCGGGGCGACACAACACGTTAAATTCGCTTTTTTCGACGATGATATATTTCCATAAATGCTGGTTAATGTTGCGGTATATTTTGTCAAAATATAAAAAAATTCAGTATAAATAATTTTTTTTTCAAAATATAATTGAATAAAGGTAGAATACTCGTATAATCGATTTTAAAATTGTCTTATATCTATCAAAAAATAGTAGATAAAATAGTACTTTAACCGCAAGCGTAGATTAAATGATACTTTAACAGCGAGGATAGGTTAAAAACTTTATTTCTTCTCGCACGTTTTTAATTGCTTCCATTTTTGAAAATTTTTGTATTCCTTTTAATAAGTTATTCGGGATTTAAATGGAAGTAGTTTGGATATTGCGTTTTTCGCCTCAGCCTGAATATCTGTTGGTAATTTACTTATTTCGTTTTGAGCCATTTCTGGCTCAAATTCAATCAGCAATCGACACGAAAGAAAATAAAAAAATATTGATTCAAAACTGACAACTAAAGAGACAGCTTTATTTATTTGTCAAATTACATAGAAACCAACGCCAACCCAGCACAATATTTTTTCTACTCTACTCTATACTATTGAATAATTTTTGAAATAAAATACCATTTTATCGTCTTGTATAAAAATAACTATTAATCGAATATAAGACACAAAAATTAAGTATAATAGTTCATTATATCTATGTTTTACCTTTTGTATTTAATTTAAGCTAATTTTAGTCACTTGTATTTATTTTAAACCAATTTTGTTTTTTTTTCGCAACTGCCTCGCTAAGGCTCGTCCGATATACAAGCGAGCCACAAAAAGTAATTTTTACTCCAAACAGAACATGCTAATTTTGTTTCAAATGCTACAAATAATTTTTTAAACATTTTCAAACGTTTCAAATAATATAAAAAGATTTAAAAGTAATACCGTCAATTGAAGAAATAAGAAGATGCGCAACCTTATGGGTTATTTCGTGGCACAAAACCTATGCGAGATGTAGCTGGCGTTACCTGAGGGTAACGCTGACGTCTGTCCGAGATTTTGGAGATTTAGTTTAGCTCTGCGCCGCTGCGCGCTGGTAGCCGTTTACAGCGCAGCGGATAAAGAATACTGTACCGTAGTTCTGCTTTCAGTCGACAGAGTGGGTTGTTGCCGGAGGCAGTGTTGTCAGAACTACTAATTAATCCGTAGATTTATGGATTTTGGGTAAAGTACGTTAATATTACGGATTAAATATTACGATCATTAAACAATTTAATATAATATTCTATGATTAAACAAAGAACGGCGTCAGAGTTGCCTTGGAAATGAAGATCGCTGTTATTTCATATGTAAAATATTATGGTAAATGTCAATAATCGTCATTTCCAAGCCAACTAAACGGGTTTTTTCGATCGTACGATATATTCAGTACCTATAAAAGAATTATTTTTGTTGTTTATACTACGTTTAACATGAATTTTAATACGGGTTTTATCCAAAGATATTTTCGACCACCATTACATTTTATGTAATTTTTAATTACTAATTTCAAAGCAAAAACTAATGCCAAAATCAAAGTTACATAAATCATTTATTATTAAAAAAATCCCTTATGACGAAGACTTTATAATATGTGACATATTAATAAAAAACTGAAAAACACAAGAACCTAACTATATTGAAATATCTTTTGATCTGACATTTGTTACGCGTTTACAACAGGATTCTCTGTTTGAAGTAGTCCCAATGGCATCTGCATTTTATTAGAGCTTCGCAAAATACAAATACATATCTCAATTTTCGAAAAACTTTTCTTTTATTTCACTGGTAGATTTCTTAATTACTGTAAACCAAAAACACCCTCTAGCGGTAGAAAAACGAAAGTTCGTACTGATTGGAAACTTTTAATTCAAAAGTTTATCGCCACCTAAAATTCTAATAATCTTAACCCATTTTCAAAACTGGAATACTTTGTTAAGATAATTTGTAACGCCTCTAGCACGAGGATTAACTGGCAAAAGGGGGTTCTAAGTTTTTTAAAAAGGGTTTCAATCAAAACGGTGTTAAAAATTTAGGGGACTTTTAAGAGAGTGACATTTTATAAGCATTATTTGAAAAACAATTTAAATGTTTTTATGAGAAAGAAGCCGTTATATTTTTTTGAGATCCATTTAAAAAGAACATTTTAATTTTTTGGCACATCTGGCATTTCGACAGAAAATTTTCACAATGTTAAAGTATCTGTTGTAAGGGTAATTTTCTCCAAAAAAATACACAAAATAATACAGAGCGGACCTCATTTAATAATTGCATAAAGATTACATTTTTTGCATGGGCTGGTTTTTATCTTCATTTAGGCAATTTCAGACATTTGAATATTTATGATCTTTTATATTATAAAAAGTTGGTTTTAATATTTTGATGCGGCTTAGATATATTTTCAGAGGTTTTTATAATAAATCTCTCCCATACACTATCTTCCTAATTCATTCAAAAATTGGGCACATCAAATAGCCCACCTTCATACTGCTATTTATGGAAAAAAATTATTGAATTAGAGAAAAATGAATTTTATACGAATAAAATATATCTGCCAATAATGACCCAATCTTCGTCAACGGCGACGATAATACGGCACGTATCGTTGCGACGCGACGTGTCCCAGAAAAATATTAGAAACTTTTTTTAGTAAAATAAATAGATTGGTATGGGACGTCATCTGCTTTTCTTCTGTCATCGTCTGAGAAAAAAAACAGATTACCTGAGAAAAAGAATACCTATATAAAGAAACGCAAATCATAATCTTCTATATTATGACACCTTGATTTTTTTGTTTTTTATGAATTTTTTATATGTTCTTATTCTTTTTTAGTTGTTATTTTTTAATTAAAGAACCTAGAGAGAAGGTTAGTAGAAGAGTATACTTTAAAAAAAATATTTTTACAAAACAAACTTTTTTCCAATTTGTTTATTTCCAACAAAAATACACTCCAAATCAGAGTTTAAAATCTCAATTCTGCCGAGACCGACTCGCACCGATCAATCATCGCTCCGTCACCATCTACAAACATTTAAAACAACGACAAGCCCGTATAAATATCCATTTTAATTAACGTCGCCGTCGTCGTCGATGACGATGCCGGCGGCAACTTCCGAATTTACATCGACATTATCGAGGACATCGTTTCGCATGCGAACAAGCCCAAATGATGATCGATAGACTCGGAATATGTGAAAAGTTTGGGGAGTAGCGCGCTTTATCACGGGCGCCCCGCTCGCTTTTGTTCGAGGGGGGATAATGGGGAAACGGTCGGCGACGGCCGGATGATCTCTTTTGCTACAGAAAAAGTTTTGATAACGCCGAGAAAGTTTGAGCCTTTAAAAAAACGCATTTAAAACCAGAAATTAAGGATTGCATTACCTGTTATCGGAAAATGATCTTCAAAGACCGGTAATTTAGGTAATCATTAAATAATAAGTATGGTACACACCGGCAAAACCGGCCACTAAAAACTAGTCCCAATTTCAGAGTTGGATTTCTCGCGAACCACTCATTAGATTTTGATGATTTTTTTTTAAATTGTAAATTAATTCCTTCTTAACGGATGCTACGTCAGAAATTTTTATTCCGAATTTTTCGGCACAACAATAAGACAACAATAAGTTTTTTGCTTGAACTTTGTGACACCCTGTAGGGTGCAACAGCTGTACTAGCTATTGGTAAATCAAATCACATTGTAGCCTCATATTTTGTGAGCATTTTGTTTTTTTTTAATCACGACATTATCTCTGTTTGTATTAGAGATACGCTGCTTTAAAACGAACGTCTCGGAAAAATGCTTTGCACGCAAAACCGCGACCAAACCAATTCACATGTAAACGCGCAAACTAAAGACGTGCTCGACGAGGTCTTGGAAGTAGCTGTGGTCCTGTGGCAAGCCTTCTTGCAGACAAGCTGTTTTCTTTTAGTCTTCGTTGGATTGTTCTCTCACTGACTTGAGTTTCTTTGAAATTGAGACTAGTTTTTAGTGGCCGGTTTCTTTTTGCCGGTGAGTTTATATGGCCATTTACCTTGTGTATGGAACTTAGGACTTATCTGTATAGTTTCTTATGACGTTGTAAACAGGTAGGTAAGTAGATAGTCTCCAGACTAACAGAAGTGGAAGCAGATGACTATGGCAGCAGAAGTCTTCGATATCAGTAAAAGAACAAACCCAAAATAAATACGAAACTATACTCTGAACGGCATACTTTAAAAATGTCTTCAAATCTCCAGATCGGATACCCATGCAATTACAGTTAAAAAGCGGATTCGTAGTAGCTTTTTACATCTTTCAGTAAACGTACGGAACGTACTACGGGGTAGTACGGACGGCGAACAACGCGTCTCCAACAGATCCAATCTCTCAGAAAAAAGCCCGTTTTTAAAAAAACGGAAATGGAAGATAGAATCATAAAATAATTAACCAGAAGAAGTACAACCTGTGTTAAATATATATAGAAATATTAGCCACCGAAAGCCTTCGTTGTCGTCTGGGGAACTAATTTTCCAATTGACAGGACATGATGGCTTATATGATAAGGACATGATGGTTTAATTTTCATTTCCGTTTCCTGTTATTCAATGGCGGGCCCTCTTTCAGTTCCAATGTATTTTGTATTTTTTTTTAAAAAATTAGAGTTAAAACCAAAAATAATTTATTCATTATTATATTTATTTGAAATATGGAACAACTGAAATAAATTATAAAAATATAGAGGATTGTATTGTTTCAAACATTTAATTAAGTTAGTTATATGCACTTTTAACGTAAATAAGTTGGCAGTATGTAAGTATTACTCACAGTGTAATTGTAAATAAACACACGTATTTTAATAGACAATAAAACCTGACACAGGAACATTATTTTATACAAAATTTTTTTTTTTTTTTAAAACAAAGTTTTTTATTTTAAATTAATTTGAATAAAATATCAATAGGAGAGAATATACAGTTTAAAAAAAGCTGTCCATTATTCCAAAGAGACCTGTGGCTTTATAAATCTAAAAAAGAAGCAAAAGAGGCCTTTAGTGGGATAACATAATCAGACTATCAGTCCGATTTATTGCATTATTAACAATAAATCGCACATACTGGAGATAACTAATGTTGGCTATAGTTAAAATGATCTTACCTTGTTGTAAATTGTTTCCATTTTCAAAAAATTTGATCAAAGAGATTATACCATTGCATCTGAAAAATTCTATGTCACCTATTTTCATATATACATGTGGACATACTTATTACTGGAGAAACGTCATTTTCTCCAGGATTCTTCATGTAATATATATTTTATATATACTTTATTACCTTTATATTTATAAATGTTTTGAAATGGTTGAAAATGAACCTCCTAAAACGAAACTAACGGAAATTTGAATTTTCTGAAAATGGCGTTGAATATTTTCTAATAATTTGTTCTAGAACAAATCTGAAGTTGTCTCTGAAAATGAAATCTGTCAATTCTAAACTGCGAAGTTAGACAATAGTTATACAAAAACAATGCTGTCCTTTTCTAGGCGGCCATACTTGTCGGAGGAGAACATTATACCAACGTGACTGTTTCCCATTTTCTATTTCACTGTCACCCCCTGATAGAATTAACTACCCATAATAAATGATAGAGAAAGCAACTGTAGTATAGGAAGCTTGGCAAGTTTGGCATCTAGCGCATAGATATGCCAATAGAAATGGTCAAAATCTAAATAAACTAAATATTTAAATCTAATTTTATTCGAGAAGAAACTTTGACTTTGAAACCATTTTTAAATTAAATAAAAAATTAAAAATATCTACCCCTGTTAACATGACCATTTCATATCTACTATTATCTTTGTAAATATCTTTAACAACTAAAAATCAACCCAACCAAACCAAATTTTATATTATTTAATACTTAACAAATTTAATCCGTACCGGAAAACTGAGTTGTAAAATTGTTTATTTGCCAAAGTTTCAAATCGGAATTGTTAATCGAAAGAAGATCCGACTAAGAAACGTAATCCGCTGTAAATCTATCCCGACGCGAATATTCCTTTCCCAGATCCGCTATCGAAAGAAAAACTGGTTTAATCGCTTTTAATGCAAAAATCGGCAAAACTTATGCCGACCTGCGAGGCATGGAGTGGTTTTGTTTACCTTGTTTACTCATCCCCACGAAAATTAATTATCGATAAAAAGTATATTTCTTTTCACTCAGCGCCCATCGGCCAAGAAGTGCACTATTGGCTTCGGATATTTTTGGCGTTATGTAATCTATTGATAATAAATACACACCAAGCCCACGCTGGTTCGAGGACGGATGAGATCGGATAACTCGTGAGTAATAGTCGATTTAGACATTCGCCAAGTCGGTATAGGCATTGACAATGATATGCCCGAAGACCGCGGTTTGGATTCAGTGGAAACAAAGTGGGTCCCGCACAGATTAGTCTAAACAGCAAAAAGAAAACGCTAACTTAATAGTTATTTTTTTATACAAGACGATACTGTGGTATTTTATCGTCCACCAAAAAGATTCACAGGAGCGACAAAATCGCACCATGCAGAGATTGACTGTGGAACCCTTGAACCAGTCAACGTTCTTGAAAAAAAAAATTATGGCAAGAGAATTTATTTAAGCGCAAAAGAAAATATTCTGCCTGAAGAAAAACTCTCAACTCAAGAAAACTGTCTCTTTGAAAAAATTTGAAAATCTATCTGAATCCATTTTCATTCAACCAAGTGTGCTATTTGTTTTAAGATAATAGAAAATACAGAAGTACTTATTCAAGAAACATGGCAATTTTCCAATAGCTAAAAACTCTTTTGATGAAAAACAATAACAACACGCAAAGAAGATGACGAAGAACGGTATACAATCAGTCGACAGTCCGATCAGTCGTACGTCGCATTTCATAGGTCACACATCATAGTACGCACTCGTTTTGTTGCTTGGAATTCCACTTGGAATTTTGCATAATTTGTTTTTTAAAAGCATATCGTATAACAAATTGTGATCGTTATTAACATTCATTTGTCATTTTTTTATGGACAAATTTTAGAATATACGGATTCTTTAAAGGAGTTCTGAAAAAATGGAAAATTAGCAAATTAGATACTTATCGTTATATTTGACATTACTTACCTAATGCACCTGTTTAGATAATGGCATGCGTGACATAGATAGAATATAGGTTTCATTTTTTTATGCAAATAATTACAAAATTTTTAGAATTTCCCCTGCCGTCGTTAAAAAATTCAAATGTGACCAAAGCTTATAATTTTAATAATTTATTTGCTTTACTTTTGATTAATCGTGATGTAACATTTTTTTGTAATTTGTAGAGTGATGAACCACCCCAAAAAGTAACAAGGAGTGAAGAAGCAGAAATACTACTATCGAGGAAAATATCACTTTACTTACTACAGACCAGGAAAAACCTAAATTTATCAGAAAATAACATACCTCGTAATATGCCTGATGCCTGTATATGATGTATAGACTTCTCAGATCAAACAGTCTTTAGTTGGAGTCAATAGTATTCGGTGGTTTATGAAGTGTCTCTTTAGTCAAGTAAAATGTCCCTTTCAATCAAGAATTTTTGTACGAATCAAAGAGACTATTGTTCTTGCAGCAAGAACTCCTTTGCATATTACTCTGAGTCAAGAGTCAAATACTTTGGACAGATAGATTCTTCTATTCTTTTTAAAGCTTATGAAAGGATAGTTAATGCTTTGGGCAAAGAAACATCGTTCTTGGCCCTATTGAAAAGCGCACATCTTTTGGGTCAAATTCATATTCATTTCGACTGAGAGAGTTAGCAATACGTAACTGAACGCTACAACAG